>NC_067241.1:11680000-11980000 GCF_019924925.1 Ctenopharyngodon idella
TTCACTTGTTTCATTAGTGTTTCGGTAGCTCAAATGGTAGAGCATGTTGCTAGCAACCCCAAAGTCATGGGTTTGATTCCCCGGGTGTGCATGAACTGATAAAAACATGAATGCAATGAAAGCTGATTTACACTCTTAAAAAATAAAGGTTCTTTACTGGCATCTTTGGCTCAAGGAAGAACGTTTAACATCTATGGAACCTTTCCATTCCACAAAAGATTCTTTATAGTGCAGAAAGATGCAATTAAAACAATGTGACAAAAATACACACAATTCTAACTCAAATGTTTAATGTCATGATTGCTACCATCTATTTGCATTAGTTTACATCTGGCTGGTCATTTTCATGCATTCGTTATGCAGTGAAGTTGCATATTTAAAGCTAGTGACATGAGAAAACAAAATGATCCATTCATGCAGTCAAAAGAAACATATAAACAAGTCAGAAACGCATTCAATTTCTGCTCTTTTTTTTATCATCACTGTATTTTGTTATTTTGATTAGATAATCATCAAGTGTTCTAAAATAGAAGCAAATAAAGTGAGAGAGTATACATACAATATACATATGTGTCTATTTTCAATGCTATGGCCTTTGTATAGATATTTAAAGATGGACATCTTCAAAGGGATTGTTCACCCAAAAATGAAAATTCTGTCATCATTTACTCACCCTGAAGTTGTTCCAAATCTGTATAAATTTCTTTGTTCTGCTGAACACAAAAGAAGATACTTTGAAGAATGTTTGTAACCAGGCTGCTTTGGGGCACCATTGACTTCCATAGCAGGAAAAAAAAAATACTATGGAAGTCAATGGTGCCCCAAAACTGTTCAGTTTCCCACATTCTTCAAAATATTTTCCTTTGTGTTCAGCAGAACAAAGAAATTTATACAGGTTTGAAACAACTTGACGGTGAGTAAATGATGACAGAATTTTCATTTTTGGGTGAACTATCCCTTTAACATTAGTTAATGCTCTATGAAGTAACATTAATGATCAAGGTATAAATAATATATTTAATAAATATAAAGTTAACCCTCTATGGTACACAATATGATATCAATGAGGAAAAAATTATTTGTGGTGTTTTCCTGCTTAAAATTGGACACTATAACAATATCAATAAACATTTTCATTAATTTTTAATTTATTTATTTTTTAAAAGTCTCATTTTATTAAAAAGAAACTAAAATAGACTATGTTGCCTGGAGGCAACACCATACCATAGAGGGTTAATAATTTTTTTTACATTTAAAAAGTACAGTACATTTTCATGGTTCAGTACTGTTTTTCGATTTTTGTAATAAAGTTCAGCACTATTTTTATGTTTGTTTTCATTCAGTATTTATTTGAAAAACTATCGGTTGATTAATCGGTTATCGGCCAGTGTGGTCCAACCTAGTTATTGTTATCGGTAAAATCCACTCTCTGCCGACCTCTAGATAAAATGCATAAATGTAAATTTCTACAGGTGGACAACTGAAGTTTGATGTGGGAAATGATGCACCCACCTTGACCGGTGCCAAAATCACCTTCACCATTGACATTGTGTTCCCTCACAACCAGAAGGTCCTGCCAGATGGACAAGTTGTTTGGGCACAAAACTGCACAATCAACGGTATATTTCTATGATCTTCATCTCACTTTCATCAAAGATGAAAATGCATTTTCTGCTGCCAGCACTATGACCAACAAAATTTTAGTCGTATTAATAATAATAATGCACAAATATGTCAACTTTTCTAATTTAGGCACACAGTTCCATGAAGGAGAGCCTGTCTATCCTGAGGAGAACTCTGCAGATGCATGGAATGCTGTGTTCCCTAATGCTCCTCTCCTTCCCAGACAGGGGGACAAGCAACCTCCCTATGTGTTTGTATGGAAAACCTGGGGTAAGGAAAGACGCACTTACTTTACTGTGATGTGCAGTTATCTCACCTACCTGACAATCCGCTATTGTGTTTGACAGGTAAATACTGGCAAGTGTGCGACGGACCGTCCTCATCACTGACCATTGGCACTGATGATGTTCCTCTGGGCTCTTATATGATGGATGTTGTCATCTATCACTACAGGCAAAAAGATAAATTCATCCCTATTGGATACGCATCTACACAGTTTAGTATCACCGGTAAGCATATTGTAAACATAATGTTGATCTTTTGTTTAGTTTGGTTTTCGGATGTAATGAAACACTATTTTATCCCTGTGTTTCTAGACCAGATTCCCTTTGCGGTTTCCCTGACTCAGGTAAATGACAAAGATGAAGGTGATCGGATATTCATCCAGAACAGAGCGGTGGCCTTCAGCATCACCATTCATGACCCCAGCCAATACCTGAGCAAATCAGACGTGACTTTTAACTGGAATTTCGGGGATGGCAGTGGCACTGTAATCTCCAGGGAACTGACCGTCACTCACACTTACATTACATCTGGTGCCTTCAAGCCTCAAGTTGTCGTACAAGCAGCTATTCCGGATTCATCTTGTGCAACTCCACCAAACCTTCCAACTGAGGCTCATCCCACTACCAACACCTTCACCTCTGAGAGCCCCATTCGCCCAACTGAACACATCACTACAGGTGCACAGCATGGTTCTATATGTGTGTGTGTGTATGTGTGTGTACAGGTTTGGCTATACACGTGTGTAGGCCAAATGTCCTTACTTTTATAGTGAAATATTATGACAACCCACTAGTGAGGACATTTTACTGGTCCTCTGTTAAAAAGGCTTATAAATCGGTCAAAAATCTAGTGTTTTGGGTTGGGTTAGGCGATAGAAAATATCTTTAACTTGATATAAAATCAATGTAAGTCTATCCAATATCCTCACTATTATAGTGAAACAAATGTGTGTGTGTGTGTGTGTGTGTGTGTGTGTGTGTGTGTATGTGTGTGTGGTTCAGGTATACCCTACATTATGGACAAAATGTCCCACAAAGATGGTCATATCCAAAATCAGTCTTTGGGAAGACATTTTTTAGGTCCCCTTGAGGAAAACAGCTTATAAATCATGTTTTTTTTTTTGTTTTTTTTAAATGTAATAATGCAGAAACTTTTCTGTGATTCATTATATGGAATGTCCTCATAAAACATGAAAACCCAACGTGTGTGTGTGTGTGCGCTTGCGTGTGTGTGAAGAGATACGAAAATACTGCATACTGATAGATAGATAGATAGATAGATAGATAGATAGATAGATAGATAGATAGATAGATCAGTATAGTCAACTAACGTTAGTCGTCAGCATTCAAGTATTTCATACGGTGAGCTTCAACAGCTCGGCCTCGGACTGTCGCAGTAGATTTAGTCCACAAACAACTCATATATACCCTAAAAATAGTTTTCATTTACAATAAATATTACTAAAATTCAGCGTTAGTCACTTACTTTTCGCGCCATCAGTTGTACACTCAAGCTCTGAGGCTCCAACCGGATCATTGAATCAGTGAGTTGTCGACTGCAATCAGATCACGCGCCTAATGAATCGTTCACTGTGATTTGTGAACAACGTCAACAGATTCATCGAAAAGAATCGATTTAAAATGATTCATTCATGTGTTTACATTAATCAGACATCTCGGTTTCGGAGCGATTCGGTTTCTTCATTTTGAAATAACGATGAACGAAATGATTTATAAAATGCAGTATAGTAAAAAGTTAAATATTATTATTTAAAATTTAAGATTTAAGTAAAAATGTCGATCAAAATAAAAAAATATCCTAATAAAGTATGTTACTGTCCACCTCTGTTTATTTAGCTATGCCTGTGTGAAATACTGGAGCCTACATAGTAAAACATCAGTGCTAATTCTAACCAGAGTAAAACTCAAAGTTCTTTTACTTTATTTACTTTATGAATTAACAGATCATGCTACCAATCAGTCTTCAGCTCCCATTCTGAAATCCACTTCTGCATCTACAATGAAAATGATTCCACCTGCACCTACAAATGAAGTTCCAACAAGATCCAGCCTTGAGAAGGTCTTTGACCTTAGATCTGGATCTAAGACATCTGAAACACTGAAGACAACTACTAGTAAGTTGTAGTTTTCTTATTTTTTGATATTCAGAGATAATGAATTCTAGATAATTATATCTAAACATTAATTGCATATGATGTAAATATATTTATACTAATAAAAATATATATTAATATAAATTTACATATGAATTTCCAAAATATCAGCTGCTGACATGGAGGCGATTGTGGAGGAAGACAACATTGACCAGGACCATGTATCAATAATAAAGCGTCAGGTCCCAAACACACTCAGTGACTGTGTGATTTACCGTTATGGATCCTTCTCAACTGATATTGAGATTATCGGTAAGATTCTTTTTTTGACTTGTATTTTTATATGATCCATTATAGACCTTAATTAGAGAATAATGTATGTTTGTATCCTCAGAGGGCATTGAAAGTGTGCAGATCGTCCAGGTGGCCGTAGCTGATGGTTTACTGCTAACAGAGATGGAGCAGAATGCTGTTGATTTCACTGTTTCCTGCCAAGGAAGGTGAGGTCTGGCAAAGCATGAAGTTGGAACCTCAAAAAACAGCCTGATAGAGAGTTCATGACCTTACCTGCTCTTTTTAGCCTCCCCACTGAAGTGTGCACTGTAGTGTCGGATGCAGACTGCCATATGCCAGTTACGACCATCTGCAATGCTGTGAGCCCCTCCTCAGACTGCCAACTCATCCTTCGACACTTCTTCAACGACTCTGGGATCTTCTGTATCAATGTGTCTATGACGAATGATGTCAGTATGGCGGTCACAAATGCCAGGGTTAATATTAACATAGGTGAGTTTATTCACTGTTGAAACTTTAGGCGTGGTGCTCCAAAATGAGAACAGTTCTTCAAAAGGCTTATAGAGTTATTGTGCTATTGAATCATCTTGCATGTCTTTATCTGTACCAAATTTAGCAGGTTCTAGGTTGACATCTGCAGGTGCCGCTGCCCTGTTGTTAGGAATCCTGACTGTTGCAACAGCATTGGGTGCTGTGGCCTTTGCATATAAGTGAGTCATTTTAACACTGCTTAATATCCATGCACTGACTTATTTAGCTGGCATGAATCATTCATGAATATTATTAATTATTCAAACTGTCCCTTTAGGTTTCCTAAAGCTTAATCAGTAAGCAAATTGGTGTGAACATTAACTGGTAAAACTGGTTGGAAAGCAATCAACTGGCCTTGTTTTTCCATTTTCTAGGCGTCTTAAAGGGTATCAAAGGCTGACCGAGGTCCCTGCATGCCAATCCAACAACGCTGGAGTGAGCTCTATACCAGCGCTCTTCTGGAGCCTGATGAACCAGCAGATGGTGGATCAGAAAAAAGGAGTAGTGTGAATTTTACTTAAAAACTAATGAAAATTCAACTGAAAAAGTAATGTTACGTTAGCACTATCTTGAATTGTGTAAAAGCATAAACCTTTTTTACCATTCCATTTTTTTTAATCTTTAATGTTTCAATTTGGATTTTTGTATTTTTATACACATATTTGACCCTAAATCATTTTTCTACAAAGACTTGTTTTTAATTACAGCATTTGTCTTAAATTTTGTACTTTAAACTTGAAGGGGAAACTATTGCCATTTGGGCCAACAAAGCATATTCAACAATATGTTAACAGTTAAAGTACCTCTGGAACCCCTTTTTTAATGCAGTTGAATAAAATAATACAAAAGCTGCCATTATTTTCTGGCCTCATTATCTTAGACATTGGTGTCTACAATCCATTTAATTAAGGCTTTTTACTATAAGACCATTTGATACCATGACCTGCTTTCCTTAAGTCGTGCAAGCATACCACTGCTGTAACTCATTTGCACCTCCCTAAAAACCTAGAATGGCCTTAATACCGACTGCTGAGTGACTACTAATCTACTTTTCCTTCATCCGGAGTTGTTGGAAGCCAAACCTGTCAAAGGTTAGTAAGCAGATTACTTGTCTTGAATGCTCAGAATGTCTTAAAACCAAAAGCCAATGTTAACCTCCACATGAAAGATTTTTAAAGCATTGCACATACACAGATTTTTGAACATCACCATCAATTTATTCAGTCAAAATTTGGCAAGCAAATTCCACAAATAAAAGTCATACTGGCCATAACAATACATCAACTGATCAAGAATGTGTCCCTAACATTTAGGAGTAGACTTTACACTTGATACCTCATGTATATCGTTTGTAAATTAACGGTCTACTGTTTTCAATTTTAGACATTCGTGAACATTTTAATATTCCTCGCCCTCTTCCTCTCCTTCACCCTCGATGGAGTCGACACCGACTTCCTCGTAATCTTTCTCCAGGGCAGCCATGTCCTCTCTGGCCTCTGAGAACTCACCCTCCTCCATACCCTCACCCACATACCAGTGCACAAAGGCACGCTTGGCGTACATCAGATCGAACTTATGATCGAGACGAGCCCAGGCCTCAGCAATAGCTGTGGTGTTGCTCAGCATGCACACGGCCCTCTGCACTTTAGCCAGATCACCACCTGGAACCACAGTGGGAGGCTGGTAGTTGATACCGACCTTGAAACCAGTGGGACACCAGTCCACAAACTGGATGGTGCGCTTGGTCTTGATGGTGGCAATTGCAGCGTTCACATCTTTGGGCACCACGTCACCACGGTACAGCAGGCAGCAAGCCATGTACTTGCCGTGACGTGGGTCACATTTCACCATCTGATTGGCTGGCTCGAAGCAAGCATTAGTGATCTCAGCCACAGAGAGCTGCTCATGGTAAGCCTTCTCTGCAGAGATCACTGGGGCATAGGTAGCCAGTGGGAAGTGGATACGAGGATAGGGCACCAAGTTGGTCTGGAACTCGGTGAGATCGACATTGAGGGCGCCATCAAACCTGAGGGAGGCTGTGATGGAGGATACAATCTGACTGATCAGCCTGTTGAGGTTGGTGTAAGTAGGACGCTCAATGTCGAGGTTCCTACGGCAGATATCATAAATGGCCTCATTGTCTACCATGAAGGCACAGTCAGAGTGCTCTAGGGTGGTGTGGGTGGTCAGGATGGAGTTGTAAGGCTCTACCACAGCGGTGGAGACCTGAGGAGCAGGGTAGATGGAGAACTCCAGCTTGGACTTCTTGCCATAGTCCACAGACAGACGCTCCATCAGCAGAGAGGTGAAGCCAGAACCGGTTCCACCACCAAAGCTGTGGAACACCAGGAAACCCTGGAGGCCTGTGCACTGGTCAGCCTGAAAAGAAACCGTTTGGTCAGTAACCAAACATAATATATCATTCATTTTATGTTTGTTTGTTTATTTACAACTACATACCAGTTTGCGAATCCTGTCCAGCACCAGGTCAATGATTTCTTTTCCAATAGTGTAGTGTCCACGAGCGTAGTTATTGGCAGCATCTTCCTTTCCTGTGATGAGCTGCTCAGGGTGGAACAGCTGACGGTATGTCCCAGTGCGCACCTCATCTGGACAGACAGGTCATGAAGAAACGTTTAGCAAACTAAGCACTTTGACATACACAGTATCATAGATAAAATGAAGTCCCATCTTCTTACCAATGACAGTGGGCTCCAGGTCTACAAACACAGCCCTGGGGACGTGTTTTCCAGCTCCAGTCTCACTGAAGAAGGTGTTGAAGGAGTCATCACCTCCTCCAATGGTCTTGTCGCTGGGCATCTGCCCGTCCGGCTGGATGCCATGCTCAAGACAATAGAGTTCCCAGCAGGCATTGCCAATCTGGACTCCAGCTTGACCAACGTGGATGGAGATGCACTCACGCTGTAGAAGCGAATGTGGAAATCATTATAAGAATTTTTGTTTGTATAGTTTTGTTTGTATTGTAAGCCACAAACCTTTTTATAAGGTTGCTAGCTCTCAAGACATGCGCAAAGGCTTTCTTTTGCTCATTCTGTTGACATTTGAATGTGTTCAATGTTTTAGGTACAACAATAGACATCTGACTGACATTGCATCAGAAATGCACCACCATAAATGTGCTGTAAACACCTGCTTAAATGATATTTACCTTAAGGACAGACATACAAGAAGTGAACTGGCATAATAAAGACTTAGAAGGTTACCAAGAAGGAGGAACAAAGAAAGCAGTCAGTTCTCTTTATTCAAAGGGAATGAGGCAGGAATGGGAACAAGGCTGAAGCCCCACCCACATAGGATAGGCTTGCCAGACCGTGTCTGACTAGCCGTTGAAAGAGAACAATAAAAATGTTGACAGAAATCTACCTTTTCCCATTTATCTGTCATCTCAGCGGTTTACAAAAGAGTATGAATTTCAATAATGGAGGGGCATTAGTTATAGCAGGTTTTTAGATGCAGAAACTGAATTGCATTTTCTCAAGGGCTGTATCCACTATTTGAAGGGAATTCAGAATATTCTTTGATTAATATATATTTTTTAATGATCAGTTCTTAAACGTTTATATTTGGTCAGTGCTAATCTTGAATATTTGGTTGCATCATTGAATTTCCCTAAAGACAGCTTGATATAAACAAAGGCAGTTCCCAGAAATTCAATAAAAACAATATCAGCAAAATAATAAAATGCATGAACACATTTAATGCAAAATCTCAGTGGAGACAATAACAGCTGTGGAATAGAACAGGAATAGAAATCCAGTCATCTGCTGCACAGGCCAGGCATGAGCTTCTGCAGACAGCTGCAGTCCCCACCCAGTTTACTGCTCATGCGGATGGGAGGAGGGGTGGATGCAAATTTCAAGAAAATTCTATGTCAATCTCTGATGGAGGAAAAAAAAATCATTCTATTTGTGCATTTTTGTTAGGATATCATTTAAGTCACACTTATTAATTATAATACATGGTGATTAGATTTTAATTATGCAGTAATTGCAAAAGAATATACTTGTATATTCTATTTTTATATCGTATATAATGAATAATGATTGAGACAGCGATAACGCACACTATTTTAACAATCATTTAAATACATACGTCAAAAAAAATGACTTCATCATGTGAGATGGTTTTGGAGATGCACCCTCAAAACAGGTGTATTACTAGCCTGAATATGATTTATAACCAAAAAAAGGGGGTTTGTGCATCATGAAAAACTGATGATTATGTTATTTATAACGGCATTTGACCAAAACTCGTAATTTCGAGCATATTCTGAAGGCATACTTATGAATGGATGGATGGATGGATTGATGAATGGGTGAATATTATTGGGTTGGCGTTTGCAACGGCATTTATAAACTAAATGACTGTACGATGAATAATATTTTAACTGCAGCATTCTCTGCATTACAACACTTAAGATTATTTGCAAAAAATAAATCTTTGCTCGGTGTCACGTCGCGAGCTTTTCCTCCATTTTAAGGAAAAGGCGCGCGCTGAATGACAAAGAAAAGCCGCTCAAGCCGCTTTGAAAAATACCAGACGAGCATTAAATGACACACACATTTGGGACGAAAACCTTTGCCGCGTCAATGTTTGAAAGGGAAAGAAAAAGAATTATACTCACCATTGTTCTGGAGGAGATGGAGCGATGAGGTGAATATCAGGAGGCAAGAAATTTCTTTATTGTTAGGAGTATACTGTGAGTATACTGTTCAAGATTGAATCAGTCAGTGAGGATGAAGGGGAGGAGTTGAATGAGCTTGACGTCGAACGAGGAAGGGAGAAAATGCAAGTGTTGTGACCGATATAAATCAGTGCAATGCGCATCAGATATGGTGCTTTTCCTCTTTTTGGTATTCATACAGGAACATGAACCTGTTATCATCATTTAAAGGCTTGTACACGTTTCCTTTCACACAAGCAATCAAACAACCGTCAACTCAAGAACCAATAGGAGCGCAGAACCTGATGATGCAATAAAATTTATGGAGATTGTTTTTGTTTGCTCGCCACCATTTCGATCCCGCATGTAAATGCAAGCTCCTGGGATTGGGTAATATTTCAACTTGGATTTCTTTTTTTTTCTTCTTTTTTTAAACTACATATAACTGATTTTCTATACCCCACATCATTATGCACATATCAAATCTCCAACAAGCCATATTTTCCCACATCAGGCATTAAAGACCTTTTATTGTTTTCAGTTTTTTCAAATTTAAACACCTTTTATAGAGTACCTCAGGGATTACATGTTTTCGTAGGCAAAACCCGGAAGTGAGTTAGCATTTTAGGACTACCGTTTCCATCGCCCCGAAGTCAATGGTTTTTTTTAATGGGTTTTTCGCTAAACTGCCTGAAATAAGGTCTGTGGTTAACAAAGCCTCTAAATATTTTCACGTTTTGATCTATGACATAAAACACACCAGTTATAACCCGCTTGTGATTTTTTAAACCTTTACTTTGTCTTAAAAACAGCGGTTGCTAACAATTTGCTAAAAGGGACTACTTTCTTTGCAGGGACTTTAGACGTCATCATGACAAACAGGACATTTGGACAGCATTTCTCATGAAAAAGTGGATAAGTATTCATACACAGCGCAGATCATAATCAGCGAGCATGTTTTTAAATAAAGTTGTTTTTTAAATAAAGTATGAGGAAGCTTGGTGGTGGTGACGTTAATCCGCAACCATGGTGTGCTGTAGTCCGTTTATAGCCTACTGTTAGCTTTTTATATCTGACGACTTTATTTAGGCTTCAAAATGTATAAATGTTGTGTTAACTTGTAAAGATTATCTTGATAGACAAAACGTGTAAGTGTCATAACCCTTTGTTAAACACAGAGCTTATTTTTTGCGATTTTCCAAAAGTATATGGGAAAAATGCATAGGCTTTCGATCGAGGGAACCCGTGCGCCGCTAACTTCCGGGTTGGCCTACAAAAACACATCATCCCTGAGGTACTCTATTCCCACCCCTTAACGGACAAAATGGAATTGGTTTAAAAAGGATTTTACACAAAACTTGGTATAAAACAAACATCTAGGCCTACCTGCTCACATGTCCTTCATAACAATTTAATAACTATAAATGTAACATTTATGATAATTTTCACAATTTTATGGGACTGAAGTTAAAAATAAACCTTGTGTGTCTGTGGTCTCTTTATTTCTGTAAAAAAAAAAAAAAAAAGGTTTCCAATTCAGATGTTTAACTAAAACCACAATTTTATTGTGTTAGTCCTTAACATGTCCAGTTGTAATCAGCAAGAAATGCCTTAATTTTTATTCATTTTCCCTATTTTTTCCCCCAAAATATTAATGTGACAAGGTTGAGAATAGTGTGATGGGGTTGAAGACTGTAACAGGTTTGAAGTGAGACATTGCCTTCAATTTTATATTTTTAATTTAGTCTCTATTGGGGTTTTTGCTCAATATGGCCACTGCTCCTTGAAGTAGACCATATGGCAGCAATTAAATAATAAGTACATTGTATATATACTTATGGATCAAAATAAAGTTTTGAAAAATAATAATTTTTTTGATCTTAAAGGGTTAGTTCACCCAAAAATGAAATTTCTGTCATCATTTACTCACCCTCATGTCGTTTCACACCCGTAAGACCTTTAGATAGAGATTAAGATATTTTTGATGGAATCTGAGGGTTTCTGAACCACACATCATTGGACCTTTTGAGGTCCAGAAAGGTAAAAACATAGTTAAAATAGTCCACGTGATTACAGTGATTCAACCTTTATGTTATGAAGTGACGAGAATACTTTTTGCACGCAAAAACAAAACAAAAATAATGACTTTATTTAACAATTTGAACTGTTGTCATAAACAGTTGATGTAGTGAACTCAGTGCAGGCTTCCATGTTTACGTCCAAACGCGGCTCAGTATTGGCTGGCTCCTGCATCAGCATCACAAGCATGCGTCGTGGTGCTCACGTGTTCAGCTTCGGCCAATACTGAGCCGGCATTTGGACATAAACATGGAAGCCTGCCCTGCGTTCACTATGTCATAATAACATAATAAAGTCGTTATTCTTGTTTTGTTTTTGCACACAAAAAGTATTTTCGTCGCTTCAAATATATCTTAATTTGTGTTCCGAAGATGAACGAAGGTCTTACAGGTGTGGGACGACACGAGGGTGAGTAATTAATGACAGAATTTTCATTTTTGGGTGAACTAACCCTTTAATTTTATGTGATGGGGTTGATTTGTTAAGCTTGACAATACCCTCCTTGACTATAATACGCCTCAAAAATATGAATAAAAAGTATGATACTACTCATTATCTTATTCACTATTGTTAAACAGACCTGAATGATGTAATTTCTGGTAAATTATGTCACATATGGGTTGAGTCTAAATTATTATAGGCGGAGAATGGTTGGTGTGACGGGGCTGAGTTCAGACTTTTTTATAAAATATCTTGCTTTTTTTTTTTTTTTAATATTTTTTTTCACAAGAAAGTAACACAAATAGATACTTACAATATTGCCAAAAATTACAGACATTGTGCACGTTTTGTTAAATATTTTCTAAGTACAAATTCAGTGAAGTGGGACATAACAAAATGCTTAGTACAATAGAAGACTATTTTATGATAAAAATGATTTAAATGCAGCAATTATTTTTATTCATTATAATGGACATACCAAAGTATTATGAAAAGCTTTTAACATTTCATTTTGGTGAACCACCACTTTAAAAAGTCTGGGGGACTGAAATACTACAATGACCCAGTTCACAGTCACTGAACGTGCCACGGATTGATGATGTAAAACTCCGGACGAGTCTTCTTGCGTGCGTCCGTTTTCTTGGCTGCCGTACAGTCTGATATTAATGACAACTGAGATCCAACAGTGACATGGCTTACAGCGGGGATCATGTTTACAGTGTGACAAGCAGCAGTTGTAAAGGACTATTATAAATCGTACTGTGTCCACTTGGCTTTAGGCTATACTGTTTGAGAAAATTGTCTTGCATCATGTTGATACAAATTAAATAGTATTTTTGACTAATACTAAATAAAAAAAAGAATATTAATAGGTTAAGAGACCAGAAACAAAACAGCTAAGACCATGCAGCAAACCATATTTGATTTGTTATTGTCAGCAAGGACACATTAAAGGGTTCGTTCACCCAAAAATGAAAATTCTGTCATTAATTACTCACCCTCATGCTGTTCCACACACGTAAGACCTTCATTCATCTTCGGAACACAAATTAAGATTTTTTTGTTTGAAATCCGATGGCTCAGTGAGGCCTGCAAAAGCCAGCAATGACATTTCCTCTCTCAAGATCCATTAATGTACTAAAAACATATTTAAATCAGTTCATGTGAGTACAGTGGTTCAATATTAATATTATAAAGCGACAAGAATATTTTTGGTGCGCCAAAAAAACAAAATAACGACTTATATAGTGATGGCCGATTTCAAAACACTGCTTCAGGAAGCTTCGGAGCGTTATGAATCAGCGTGTCGAATCATGATTCGGATCGCGTGTCAAAGCGCCAAACTGCTGAAATCACGTGACTTTGGCGCTGATTCGACACGCTGATTCATAATGCTTCGAAGCTTCAGGAAGCAGTGTTTTGAAATCGGCCATCACTATATAAGTCGTTATTTTGTTTTTTTGGCGCACCAAAAATATTCTCGTCGCTTTATAATATTCATATTGAACCACTGTACGCACATGAACTGATTTAAATATGTTTTTAGTACATTAATGGACCTTGAGAGAGGAAATGTCATTGCTGGCTATGCAGGCCTCACTGAGCCATCGGATTTAATCAAAAATATCATTGTTTGTGTTCCGAAGATGAATGAAGGTCTTACAGGCGTGGAACGGCATGAGGGTAAGTAATTAATGACAGAATTTTCATTTTTGGGTGAACTAACCCTTTAAGATAATTTTTATGTTGCCTGTTAAAGTATAAAATGACTGAATGTAGATAGTCAGACAGTAGATGCTATCAGACTGAGCCTAGTGTTGTATGGCACTGTCCTGCTTGCCTTCTCTCCTCCCTCTGTGTCCTAGATTTTGTTGAAATGATGTCATCGCATTTGTCACGTGAGCGACTTGACTTTTTTTTCTTGCCCTGTCAGTGTCAGTGAGCTGTTCACATCTGCTGGGTTTATGCAAAACTGGAAGCCTGTTTGTGTCTGTCTGAACACCCATGACTGTCATATTCCTAATTGCAGGGTCTGAGCACAAAAATCGGTTTGAACCTGCTACTTACTTCCCCAGCTAGTATTTCAGGCAGTTTGTTTAGTTTTTCCAGGCTCTTATTTCCTTTACTTGCATGTTTAAATACATATAACAGTATAACCTTTGACTAAATAAGTTAATATAATCATACTTTCATTTAATCACATATTGTTTCTGTGCTTACAACATAACAAAAATCTCAAATTGAAAAATTGTTGAAACTGATGTAATGCATTTAAGATAAGCATTCCATCGGAAGTGTTCCACTGGCTGGATTACCGCAGGGAATTCTTCTCACAGATGCTGCTATGAGAATAGGATGGGAGGGACGGGTCTGTGTGCAGTTGCCAGTGGTGAGAAAACTTTAAACATAAACCACAGAACGTATTTGGTATTCTGCCACTGGCTATGTGTACATAATGTCAGTCTGTGACTCATAATAAATGAGTCATGGATTTTTTTACATCAGCTAAATCTGTGCAGTTCTCTACACATTTATGCAGTGTTGCTCCTTTAAAAGACTTGAAGAAGCCTCCATACTTTTTAAAGTCACCATGAAATCAAAATTGACCATTCTTGTTTTTTTTAAAGGAATATTGCAGTATTTATTATAAATGATTTATCCATGCATGGATAGGCATAATTCATGTGCCCTCATAATCTTTAATCAAAATAACTAGCCTTTGCAGCAAGATCTCTTCTCTAATGACGTATTTACTGGCATGAGGGCGGGGCAACCTGTCACTCACATGAGATCACAGCAACAACCATCCAATCAATTCCCAATGGACAAAATTCCCACCCTACATATTTTCTTGTTCGAGAAGCCGTTTCTATCGCATATACGTCACAATAGGTAAGAAAAAATCTGTTTCATGCCGACTTTGGCTATTTTGTAAAAACAGGTGGTGTGCCTTTGTAAATCAATATTATAATTGGATTTTGTTTTCCCTCAGTCTTTTCCTTCAAGATGTTAGGAGGTTATTGATACCAAATTTGGCAACCTTTAGAGGAGGCATAGTTTACTGTACGTTCACTGATATAAAAATTCAAACTGTGACATACAGTAAATCGAGTAACAATAATCTGTCTAATGTATTTATTTAAACTCTATTGTTCTGATATCAAAATGCCTCCAGTGTAGATAGCAGTTAACATCTGGAAGTAGGTAAGGTAGAAGAGAAGCTCTGAATCTAAATAAAAAGATAATCGTATCATGTCCGTCAGTATTTGCATATCAATTTGCATATCAGTATTTTATTATCTTCCTGTTATACCCCCTTGTTCCTGCAGGATAGCTGTAGTCTTTTTTTTCTGCCTGCGTCATCTACGATATTGATTTTTGGTCCTTGTCTTAATGGGTTGTGCACTGCAGTGAACAGGATCAGAGATTATGCTGAAAAAGCAACAGAGATGCAATCTGTCTCAGAGCAGTTGATTGATATAGCATTAGAACTTGCCTACAAAATTTGCAAATTATATATATGTACGTGTTTGTGTGTGTGTGTGTGTGTGTGTGTGTGTGTGTGTGTGTGTGTGTGTGCGTGCGCGTGTGTGCAATACTGCAAATGAATCATTTAAAAGAATTTGAAGCAGGTATATAAAATGTCTACTGAAAGAATTACAGTAAATTCCTATAGCCTGCAGGATAGCATTATTATTCTAAACATGTAAGGAGCTATGTGAGACCTGTAGGCTTATTGTTTTTACTGCTCAAATGTTGTTAGCAACCAGCCTATAAACAGTAAAATGAACACTCACGCATGAAAACAAAAAAAGGGAAGAGAGAGAAGAGGGAGAAAAAGGACATGTAAGAATAGGCTAGTGGTTTTAGCCAAACTAATAGGCTAAAGGAGAATTTTGCATTTATCAATGACAATACAATAAGTCTAAGAGGTTATATATGCATTGCAGAAGCATAGCAGTTGCAAGTAACCATGGCAGAGGACAAACATTATATCTCCTGAGACAATCATCTTCTTTCAAAGGGCAACGACCATGTGCAGCTCAGAAAATATATTGATACTGGAAAACATAATCTTTTTGGGCTCACATGAAATTTACTACAGGAAATGTACCTTTATCCTTATAATATTGCATTTTATTTTGTTTATACTAACAGAACTCTCGCTTTCTGTGTTTCAGTGTCTCCTACCTGTGGAGAAGAGAATAGCTGAAAATATTTACTTTCTTTGGACCCACTCATATTTAAGATAATATACATTTGTATAAGAATTAATTTATCCCTTTGTTTTATATAACGGTATATACACCGATCAGGCATAACATTATGACCACTGACAGGTGAGGTGAATAACACTGATTATCTCTTCATCACGGCACCTGTTAGTGGGTGGGATATATTAGGCAGCAAGTGAACATTTTGTCCTCAAAGTTGATGTTTTAGAAGCAGGAAAAACGGGCTTGAGCGAGTAAGGATTTGAGCGAGTTTGACAAAGGCTAAATTGTGATGTTAGACGGCGAAGGTTTATTGATGCACATGGGGAGCGAAGGCTGGCCTGTGTGGTCCGATCCAACAGACGAGGTACTGAAGCTCAAATTGCTCAAGAAGTTAATGCTGGTTCTGATAGAAAGGTGTCAGAATACAGAGTGCATCGCAGTTTGTTGCGTAAGCTGACCCCTGTCCACCGCCGAAAGCACCAACAGTGGGCGCGTGAGCATCAGAACTGGACCATGGAGCAATGGAAGAAGGTGGCCTTGTCTGATGAATCATGTTTTCTTTAACATTGTGTGGATGGCCGGGTGCGTGTGCGTCACTTACCTAGGAAACACATGGCACCAGGATTCACTATGGGAAGAAGGCAAGCCGGTGGAGACAGTGTGATGCTTGGGTCCTGCAATCCATGTAGATGTTACTTTGACACGTACCACCTACCTAAGCATTGTTGCAGACCATGTACACCCTTTCATGGAAACGGTATTGCCTGGTCGCTGTGGCCTCTTTCAGCAGGATAATGCGCCCTGCCACAAAGCAAAAATGGCTCAGGAATGGTTCGACGAGCACAACAACGAGTTTGAGGTGTTGATTTGGCCTCCAAATTCCCCAGATCTCAATCCAATCGAGCATCTGTGGGATGTGCTGAACAAACAAGTCCGATCCATCTCACAACTTACAGGACTTAAAGGATCTACTGCTAACATCTTGGTGCCAGATACCACAGCACACCTTCAGGGGTCAAGTGGAGTCCGTGCCTCGACGGGTCAGGGCTGTTTTGGCAGCAAAAGGGGGACCAACACAATATTAGGAAGGTGGTCATAATGTTATGCCTGATCGTTGTGTATATATATATATATATATATATATATATATCAGATCTTATATCAAAAATTTGAAAATTAATGGATTATGTTACTAACATCATAATTTGGAATCAGTAATAGACTACAATTTGTATGTAATCTACTCAGCACTGTAGGCTATATTTATATATATACTCTGTTGACAATGACAGAAAGTGGTATTGGTGTAACTAAATAGGGGACAGATGGAAGAGTGGGTATTAAAAAGGATGGGCCATCCCCTCATTCCCTGCTGGGGCAGCTGCATCCTCCCCCTGTGTACTGCTATTCAGATTTAGGGTCATGTGATCTATACATAATGGCCGTTAATGTAGGCTTGTGTATTGGATAGTCAGTATCTAAGCAACTCCGTTATTCATCGCCTAGCAACGGCTGGAGCCTGGGAGGAGGGCATGGGGGGTTGGGTGTCTTAGTCCCATGGCCTATATTCCTCAACGTCTATGCTGGGTCATTTCATCCTATATACATATATGACTCAACATTTTTAAAAATATTCAAATGCTTTTTTTTCTGAACTCCTACCTGAATAGGAATAGATGCTGAATAAAGACTGCTGATTTTCATAAACTATTATTTCTCGAGTTATTATAGAGTGTGTTTTTCCTTCATATTTTTACACAAAGCCTTACAACTTCCTATGTGGTTATCATGTAGCCTAATTTCATCCCAGTTTTCTTATTTAATTTGCTAAAGTGCAATTTGGATAAGCTATAGGCTAGCTATACAAAAGTCCCTCTTAGTTCGTTTTTCTAAGCACAAATTAAAGAATGGAAAAAGAATATGGGATAACTAACTCCAAAATTTACCCCAGGCAAAGCTCTTAAAAGGGGCAGAAGGTGTCAAAGAGAACAGATGGAGAATAGGTTGATCAAGTTACACAAAGATGCTAGTACATAAAGGTTTACGTGTACAAGGTGTTCATCTAAAATAATGTATTATGATACAAGTGTTTTAGAGTCATTAAAAGCATAATGGGAGGGTAAGAGAGAAAAATTAAACTCACAATTTCACATTTTCGTCTTTCTAGCAGCTGACTACAACAGCGTTTCTAATATGTGATAGTTGATTTGAAACTAAATCTTTGATTCCTGAACAATCATGTCTTGGATTTAAACGGTATTCAGTATTTCAGATCTATTGGGTGAGGTTCTGGGAGGTGTTTTACTAACCCTAATCTTCCTGACAACCAATAGAAATTAGTCTAGCCTTCCGAACTAGGCAGATCTCATCGCGTCTGACCAATCAAATGTGAGAAACGTAGTCGCCAGGGCAACACTCATATATAAAGTGAGGTCCGTCCGTTATAACGTTATTCTTCTTACATCGACCCCTCGTTGTCGAACTGTAAGATCTCTCCGCCAAGAATCTTTTCTCACCCGGCCAACCAACACTACCAGAAACAATGGTGAGCACAATTTCATGTAGCTTACTTCATATCGCTTATTTATACAAATATCCATTTTCTTTCGGCTTATTGACTGTTATTTACTGTATCTTATGCGTTTTGTAATATTTCGGGTATAAAATAAAATATGGGACAAAAATACACCTTTAGAGACAATTAATTATTCTTCAAAAAGAGCGGTACATTCAAAAAACGTTTTGCTTTTGTAAATAATGTGTTTTAAAAAATGATTATTTATGTATTTAAATGCATGTATTTTACATAAAGTAATGTAGCAATTGATATATTTATAATCTAAGAAAGAATATGAAAAATAAAAGAGGTATAATGGGGATGTGATGCACGTTAAAACGAGACAACAAAGAGAATGGAGCCGCATAAATGATCTGGGTGTAGCCGGTGGCTCCATGCTGTCCGGTATGGTGTCATATTGAATCAATAGACAAAAAACATGAGATGCAGCGCCTCCCAATGGATATGGTCATTGGTCAAATATGTATTTTTATTTTATTAATTTTTAAAAAATCATATGTCCTATTAGGAATATGATTAAAAACGTTTATTCGAGGGACGAGTAGTGCGATTAAATTTAAAGGGATAGTTCACCCAAAAATGAAAATTCGTTCATCATTTGCTCACCCTCAAGTTGTTCCAAGCCTGTATGAATTTCTTTCTTCTGCTGAACACAAAAGAAGATATTTTAAAGAATATGGGTAACCAAACAGTTGATGGACCCCATTGACAATGGGCCCATCAACGTTTACCGACATTCTTTAAAATATCTTCTTTTGTCTTCAGCAGAAGAAAGAAATTCATACAGGTTTGGAACAACTTGAGGGTGAGCAAATGATGATAGAATTTTCATTATTGGGTTATCTATCCCTTTAATTGTTCTCAGAAATCGTATCGCATTTCAGCGCTGTTGTTGAGGCTGTTAAATATTTATGGTGATGTAGGCAGCATCACTAATGCAGCTGATGGACATTCCCCGTAAACCAGCAGTTGAGGGTGTTATGTGATCACTTCCTCTGACATGATATCTCACTGGGATATAACTGCACAGAAACAAGATATGGCTGCATGTAGCCTTAGAAGTTTAGATGTGAATGAATAAAGCTTGGCTTCACAAGAGAGAGACATTTGCATGTTTTTTTTTTTAGTTTGATTTTGCCCTTTCCTTCTACAGCGTGAGTGCATCTCGATCCACGTTGGTCAAGCTGGAGTCCAGATTGGCAATGCCTGCTGGGAACTCTATTGTCTTGAGCATGGCATCCAGCCAGATGGGCAGATGCCCAGCGACAAGACCATTGGAGGTGGTGATGACTCCTTCAACACCTTCTTCAGTGAGACTGGAGCTGGAAAACACGTCCCCAGGGCTGTGTTTGTAGACCTGGAGCCCACTGTCATTGGTAAGAAGATGGGACTTCATGTTATCTATGATATTGTGTATGTCAAAGTGCTTAGTTCGCTAAACATTTCTTCATGACCCGTCTGTCCAGATGAGGTGCGCACTGGGACATACCGTCAGCTGTTCCACCCTGAGCAGCTCATCACAGGAAAGGAAGATGCTGCCAATAACTACGCTCGTGGACACTACACTATTGGAAAAGAAATCATTGACCTGGTGCTGGACAGGATTCGCAAACTGGTATGTAGTTGTAAACAAACAAACAAACATAAAGTGAATGATATATTATGTTTGGTTACTGACCAGATGGTTTCTTTTCAGGCTGACCAGTGCACAGGCCTCCAGGGTTTCCTGGTGTTCCACAGCTTTGGTGGTGGAACCGGTTCTGGCTTCACCTCTCTGCTGATGGAGCGTCTGTCTGTGGACTATGGCAAGAAGTCCAAGCTGGAGTTCTCCATCTACCCCGCTCCTCAGGTCTCCACCGCTGTGGTAGAGCCTTACAACTCCATCCTGACCACCCACACCACCCTAGAGCACTCTGACTGTGCCTTCATGGTAGACAATGAGGCCATTTATGATATCTGCCGTAGGAACCTCGACATTGAGCGTCCTACTTACACCAACCTCAACAGGCTCATTGGCCAGATTGTGTCCTCCATCACAGCCTCCCTCAGGTTTGATGGAGCCCTCAATGTCGATCTCACTGAGTTCCAGACCAACTTGGTGCCTTATCCTCGTATACACTTCCCACTGGCTACCTATGCCCCAGTGATCTCTGCAGAGAAGGCTTACCATGAGCAGCTCTCTGTGGCTGAGATCACTAATGCTTGCTTCGAGCCAGCCAATCAGATGGTGAAATGTGACCCACGTCACGGCAAGTACATGGCTTGCTGCCTGCTGTACCGTGGTGACGTGGTGCCCAAAGATGTGAATGCTGCAATCGCCACCATCAAGACCAAGCGCACCATCCAGTTTGTGGACTGGTGTCCCACTGGTTTCAAGGTCGGCATCAACTACCAGCCTCCCACTGTGGTTCCAGGTGGTGATCTGGCTAAAGTGCAGAGGGCCGTGTGCATGCTGAGCAACACCACAGCTATTGCTGAGGCCTGGGCTCGTCTCGATCATAAGTTCGATCTGATGTACGCCAAGCGTGCCTTTGTGCACTGGTATGTGGGTGAGGGTATGGAGGAGGGTGAGTTCTCAGAGGCCAGAGAGGACATGGCTGCCCTGGAGAAAGATTACGAGGAGGTTGGTGTCGACTCCATCGAGGGTGAGGGAGAAGAGGAGGGCGAGGAGTATTAAATGGCAGAAAGAAGTGTGACATTTAGGAACCATGAAATGGAAAAATTCAAGCAGTGATAATTAAAACTCACAACCAATGAAAATGATGTTGTTACAGTTCTTTTGGACATCCGAAATAAAGCTCCTTTCAAACTAATTGAGGGGTGTCTTGTGTTAAATTGTTGTGTATATTTATATGAATAATGTATAGCAGATATAGCAATGGAAGTGTTTTAAAGATCAACAATCAAATGGGTGAGGTATAATTATAATTAAAATGTATTAAAAGTAAGAAAAAAGGGAAAAAAAACATGCTTAAGTTCAACCATTTTTCAACATGACATTAAATATTCCAATTTGTTGTGCTCAAATACTGAGCAAAATGTTACCAGTGTCTTCAGAAACTATACATACATTGGGGCCCATGAATGAGACAGAAAACACAAGTACAATTACAAATTGTTTCTCCAAAAAGTAACATGAACACAACATGGAGAGCAGCATTAGCCTAAACAACGACATTCTGAGCATTGCTGTAGTATATGACCATCATGATAACTCTTTACAATAAGGTTAATTTGTTAACATTATTTAATGTATTAACTAACATGAACTAACCATGAGCAATACATTTGTTAATCTTTGTTAACATTAGTTAATAAAAATACAGCAGTTCATTAGTTAGTTCACAGTGCATTAACTAATATTAACAAATACAACTCTTGATTTTAATAATGTATAAATGTTGAAATTAACATTAACAAATATTAATAAATGCTGTAGAAGTGCAGTTCATTATTAACTAATGTAGTTAATTAATGTTATGAACCTTACTGTAAGGTGTTACCACAATCATTTTAATGAAAGGCTTTTGTGAGTATTATGACTATTTTTATTCTTTACGTTTCGGATTTAAAACAGATCAGACCTTTTCTTTGCAGCAACATTTCCATGAGAACAATTCAGTCTGTGTAACTATGTAGGCAGTACAGATATAATATTACATTTCATGCAAATCTATGATTCCTAAACCACCATTGTGTGGTATTCTGAAGAATACATATAATTATCATAAAATAAAATAAAAAATGGGTGTATTTTACTAATGAAAATTAAAATCATAATCTGAATTACTTAGACATTTCCTCATGCCAATTCTCTGAATAATTATATAAATGCAGCACTTATGGGTTTTTTTCAATGGCAGGTAATTATGTAAGCAAAGAATAATCAATGCACACATTGTCAAAGACTTGCTTAACTGGTAGGCTAATGAAAAATACATACAAAATTAAACAGCCACCTATGCCCATAATGATGTACAGTGCAACACACCCTATTTTAAAAACAAAAAAACAAAAAAAAAAACCATCAAAGACAAAGAAAAAAGTTAATTGTCTTTAATTTTATTAAAAGGTCACTTTTATGACCAACATTATTACTCAAGTTCGTCCCGCCTCCTACAGATTTTCTAAAACAAACGTTATTGTTCAAAGGTTAGAATCAGCCAATGGGGCGTCACTGATTTTCAGACGAACCAATGGGAATGTGTCAGGAAGCGAAACGTCTCCTCGCGCGCGCCCCGCCTTTGTGACGACTCACGGAAAAGTATAAATATTCCCACCCCGCATTTTTTCAGGCACTTCATTCTCTCACCAGACTCATTATAGTCAATCTGTGAGAGCGTTAATAATAGAAAAACTACGGTTTCCTATCTCCTCATATTTTTAAGCGAAAAAATCATTTTTGAAAATGGTGAGTATAAAACTGTTTTTAAAATTTTGTGTGATTTGTAAAAGAGGTATTGTTATTTATGGTTAAGATTAGATGTTTTTACGTTATCTGTGGTAACGGTTCTTTGACAAAGCATTTAAATTTAGGGATTATTGTTTTATTATTTAGGTAATATATTTTGGTTCTGATTTTTAAGCATCAAACATAACCTACGAAATAATATTATTTGTCTCATTTGGGTAGGTATTTGGACTCGCGGTAAAAAAAAAATATATATATATTTTATTTATTTATTATTATTATTATTATTATTATTATTATTATTATTATTATTTTACTTTTTCGGTTTTTGGACACGTTTTACTGATTGAATGTCAAGGAAAGTAATAAAAATGTATCTTTGATAGAAACTTGAAGTCCATAAAGCTTGGTGTAATTTGGCTTACAGTTCATTTAAGAAGTGCCGTTTTCTACCTTGATCAAAAACGGCAGATATAAAAACGCAAATCTCATTATCAAGGCCGCTGTACAGAGGATTTACTGACGTGTGCAGTGAAAAATTTTCTTTTGTTCTGATGATTCTGCACAGTCACTTCTCTAAAGCAGTGTGCTACCGGCACAGGAAGTGAGTCAGGAGGGCCACGTGCTTTCTGGTGAAACTGGATGAATTCCAGTGCTCTTGTGTCAAGAAGTTTAAGCCTTAATAAGTTCCTCATGTTTATGCTTAGTGGCCATGTGGTTCATGAGCATGACCAGCCTAAAACAGATGGGTGTTTTACCCAATTCAGATTTGTCTGAATTAAAATGGTATACAATATACTAGGCTTAAATGCCCTTGAATTATTATGCTTTTAAATTTTAAGTGTTCAATAAAAATCTTAAAATATGTTTTTGTAGTTCTAATATACTTCAAAATTTGAAGTAATTTTAAAGGAATCCAGGCTACTCTATAATGAAACAAAGCCAACCCGCCCCCCTTCTTTGAAACAAGGGCTGATCTGTTTCATCAGCTGTTTGTGTGTTCAGGGTTTTGTGCAACTATAGCAGTTTCTGATCCGCAGCGAAGGCATTTTCTATCAGTGCTTCTTCAATGCAATACTTTAAAAGAATTTGTTTGGTTACACAATGATTCCATTCATGTATATGTTAACTTGCGCATCAAAGAGCCTTTTGTTTGTTTCACGAACTAGTAAAAGTGGTTTTAATTTGTGAAAATGGGTAAATCATTACTTACAATTACAGAATGTTGACTTAAGGTGTGTAATATCTATAAATCTTTCTATAAATCTCTCTCCTCTCTGCACAGCGTGAGTGCATCTCTGTCCATGTTGGTCAAGCTGGAGTCCAGATTGGCAATGCCTGCTGGGAACTCTATTGTCTTGAGCATGGCATTCAGCCGGACGGGCAGATGCCTAGTGACAAGACTGTCGGAAGAGGTGATGACTCCTTCAACACCTTCTTCAGTGAGACTGGAGCTGGAAAGCACGTGCCCAGGGCTGTGTTTGTAGACCTGGAGCCCACTGTCATTGGTATGAAGATGTATTTATTTGTTATAATATTCTCTACCATTATGTTTAGTTCGCTAAACATTTCTTCATGACCCGTCTGTCCAGATGAGGTGCGCACTGGGACATACCGTCAGCTGTTCCACCCTGAGCAGCTCATCACAGGAAAGGAAGATGCTGCCAATAACTACGCTCGTGGACACTACACTATTGGCAAGGAGCTCATTGATCTTGTTTTGGACAGAATTCGCAAACTGGTGAGTCGTTAATTAAATTACAACGCCTTTGAAGTTAATTGGTGTTAAATTATGCTTAATTAAAATAAGACTTAATTGTCTTTTTGACATTAATCATGTCTTTCAGGCTGACCAGTGCACAGGCCTCCAGGGTTTCCTGGTGTTCCACAGCTTTGGTGGTGGAACCGGTTCTGGCTTCACCTCTCTGCTGATGGAGCGTCTGTCTGTGGACTATGGCAAGAAGTCCAAGCTGGAGTTCTCCATCTACCCCGCTCCTCAGGTCTCCACCGCTGTGGTAGAGCCTTACAACTCCATCCTGACCACCCACACCACCCTAGAGCACTCTGACTGTGCCTTCATGGTAGACAATGAGGCCATTTATGATATCTGCCGTAGGAACCTCGACATTGAGCGTCCTTCTTACACCAATCTCAACAGGCTGATCAGTCAGATTGTATCCTCCATCACAGCCTCCCTCAGGTTTGATGGAGCCCTCAATGTCGATCTCACCGAGTTCCAGACTAACTTGGTGCCCTATCCTCGTATCCACTTCCCACTGGCTACCTATGCCCCAGTGATCTCTGCAGAGAAGGCTTACCATGAGCAGCTTTCTGTGTCTGAGATCACTAATGCTTGCTTCGAGCCAGCCAATCAGATGGTGAAATGTGACCCACGTCACGGCAAGTACATGGCTTGCTGCCTGCTGTACCGTGGTGACGTGGTGCCCAAAGATGTGAATGCTGCAATCGCCACCATCAAGACCAAGCGCACCATCCAGTTTGTGGACTGGTGTCCCACTGGTTTCAAGGTCGGCATCAACTACCAGCCTCCCACTGTGGTTCCAGGTGGTGATCTGGCTAAAGTGCAGAGGGCCGTGTGCATGCTGAGCAACACCACAGCTATTGCTGAGGCCTGGGCTCGTCTCGATCATAAGTTCGATCTGATGTACGCCAAGCGTGCCTTTGTGCACTGGTATGTGGGTGAGGGTATGGAGGAGGGTGAGTTCTCAGAGGCCAGAGAGGACATGGCTGCCCTGGAGAAAGATTACGAGGAGGTTGGAGCTGAGAGCGTGGAGGGAGAAGATGAGGGAGAAGAATATTAGAAATGCTTTTCACTTCCACTGCCTGTCCTGTTTCTTGTCCATTGTCATTTCTGTGTTCTTTTTCCTCACTTTCCAGCTGTCAACTGGCTAAATGGTCAATCTTACATAATATGCTCTAGAAAGAAATAAAAGGTTGCAATGATTACATGTTCTCCTGTTTTCATTCCTGTCTGATGACCCTATACTTTATCCACATCTTGGCATTGTTTTTGTTTTTTTACAGGGGTGGCGAACTCTGGTCCTGGAGAGCCACAGTCCTGCATAGCTCAGCTCCAACCCTGATTTAAAAACTCACCTTCCTGTAGCTTTCTAGTAACCCTTTAGACCTTGATTAGCTTGTTCAGGTGTGTTTGATTAGGGTAGATGCAAAACTCTGCAGGACTGTGTCTCTCCAGGACTGGAGTTCACCACCCCTGATATAGTATGTCTCTAAATTTATCTTCATGTTTGTTGCATTGATTTGATTGTAGCTAAATTTAACACCACAGGCTTTCTTTTAATACATTGTCATACAGTAATTTGTTTAATAGTCATTTTGAATAGTGAATACTCATAGTGAATACAGCAATGTAATTTTGAGTGTAGTATGACCTGTCTGCTTTTTGAATGCAGAGGGCAGTATTGCTGTACAAATGGCAGTTCTAGTGTGTCGAACAGTGCAGCAGAGTAATTAACTGTGAATTGACCGATCAATCGACCGAGTTTTCTATTGCCTCTGCAAATGCTTAAGTGTTGACGACTTACCACTTTATCGGAGTGAAATATACTTCACATGTACCAGAGTAAATGGTGTTAGAAGAGGCCCGTCAACCACCCTAATCTAAAATTGGGCCTGGCATTCAGACCCTGTCAGGGGAGAATACGTCAAGCTGGTGGACAGGTGGAGTTTAAATATATATTCTTTGTTCACACTTGCCTCTTCCTAGACAAGAGAAGATTCAGCATCAATAGAAATTTTGTGGTATTGAGTTGTCAGAAGGCAAACTTCACATAATGAATATGCAGTGGAACAGAATGCTAAGTTCCAACACTGAAAAGTAAAGAGAATGACAGTTGTGCAATTGAAAAACATTTATTTGAATTGTGTGGTGATTTTTCTTTTATTGTAATGACTCAATTGTGAGTGCTGAAACACAAGAAACTTAAGTGGAGAAAAGGGAGATTTGCAGGAACTTTCAAAAAGAGAAAACCTCAAGTAATGAAATGTATCATAACCATGCTGAATACTATTTCTTTAATTATTAGCTAAATGTAATGCTTTTGCAAGTCATGTTACAGAAACCATCTTGTGCAACTTGTATTTGTACAGCTTGATCTACAATTCTCTTTGAGAATACAGCATCTATTCTCAGCAAATACTTTAAACATTTAAGGCTGCAAACTAGTGAAAAACAAACTAAAATGTCTAGTGATTTTAAAGCTATAATAAACAAGGGATCAAATCTATTTCAGATACAACTATTCTAGGTACGACTATTTATAACACCCCTTTATTTAATCAATAAATAACATTTTGGACATTTAACACAATATTTCCAATAAGACCTTTACAAATTTGAGGTAACATTTATAGTCTATGAGGGGTAAATTGAGAATCTTTGATACTGCATTAGATAAAATCATTAAATGTACATTTTTCTGATAACGTACAAAAACACTCAAATGTCCACACATGCATAAAAGATTTGGGACATGAACATTTTCACTTAGTTTGTTGCACAACCTGGTTTGGACATTCTCAAATCTCTTGCATACTGTTTTATGTCTAATACAGGCAGAAAAAAATGCTGAAGAACCATCACAAATTCACAGTACAACAGTTAGTAAGCCACAATATTTTTTTTTCTGGTTCCATTCAGTAAATAGTGGTATTTTTTTTTATTCTTGTTTAAAATCTCAACTTTTGGAGGTCCTCTCTAAACCTACTTTTATCTTCATAGACCTCATTTTCATATTAAAATGTTCTCATAACTCTTTTTATACCAATTGTGTATTTTGTGGAGACGTTAAGACATTGAATGTGCATACAGCATCTGAGATTGTGATGCATGATGCTACCTGGTGTTAAAGCATAAGTGCACAGGTGGATTTCACGTGTGTTCTGTAAAGAAAAAAACAGGATTGACCCATTTCGTAATGTCATAACTATTTGTTTATTCTCCAAAGATGAATATTATGTGCTAAATGACATGTTCTGCTCTATAGGATATGTGACATGATTGTGAATGTGCACAACGTAAATTAGCCCTTATTATAGATGATTTGTTCCAGCTGCATTAGACTTCAACAAAACTGTTCAATGCAGCAGTACCTTTAACAAACAAAGCAAATGCTTTATTTTATAATGTTCAGGCACTGAGACACACCGATCATTTGGGAGCACTCGGTCCAATTACACACGGCAACCATCTGAGTAGCTCAGGAGGGCTGCTCTGAAACTGGATAACGCAACAACAGAGCCGTTAATGGAGCGCAGTGCATCCTCACAGCTCCCCACGGTAGTTTCTTTCACCTGGATGGTTTTGGCTAGAAAAAGGTGTGTGTAATAACACCCACAGTGTTTATACAAGGGAAAATATTAATAAATGCACTCAAGAAAATTTGCAGGATAGAGGTAGGAGATGTAGCAGCTTACCTTAGGCTTCGTCATCTCAAGACAAGATGTGAACAAAAAGAATAGCCAAACCAATGTTCAGGAATATAACCATGCAGATCATAATCGTGTTTGGCCCCTAAGAAAAAAACGTGTTCACAATAATCAAATGATGGTGATTTAGGTGGCATTTATTTGTGGAATTGCTCAAAATAGCAGAGTTTAGCTCCAACTCTAAATAAACACACCTGAACCAGCAAATCAAGCCTTCAGGGTTACTTTCCAGGCAGGTGTGTTGGAGCTAAACTGCAAGAAGGTGGCCCTCCAGGAGCAGGATTGGACACTGCTGTCTTAGAGCAGGAGTGTTCAATCCTGTTCCTGTAGGACAAGTGTGTTGGGGTAGGTTGGAGCTAAACTCTATACAGGACACTGGCCCTCCAGCCAGGTGCAGGATTGGACACCCCTGCTTTAGAGGACCCAAATTTTTCAGATGAAATAGGTGAAAGTCTTTCCTCTTGCAAATAATTTTTTTTCTTCCATACTAGGAGCAGCTGATTGGTGTGGCATATATTCAGTGAGCCACGAGATGCTGCTGTGAAGCAATGCAATACTGGATTTCTGACAGACCACAAGAGGCTTTCTGAAGGTGAGAATTTGTCATTTTGAGGGTTCAGCCTTGAATAGATATGCCTGATTGTGAAAAATGTGGTCAGAGGACCGGAGCCAGGGCCAGATTTCAAGGAACACAATCTGTCAGTGTTTCAGATCAGCGTGTTTCTGTCTACTCGAGCTGTTTAGAAGAATGAGCTTTTTCATAACATGGCCAATTGGGAGGACATCTGAAGCTAAGATAGATACACTGTACACTGAATTGAGATTCACTGATTAATGCAAGAAAACAGGGCTCTGGTTATTCAAAATAAACAAATTCAGGGACCAGAATAAAAGCGGTTCCAACACATTCAGAAAGGTACTGTAGGACTGAGTGAAACAAAGAGACTAAGCAATGTAATCTTTTTTTCCTCTGGAAATCTAACAAGAATTATTTGCAGTTGCATACTGTACATACAGAGAAAGGTTGTAAAAAGCAATTTTGTTGAAATTTTTTTTTATGCTTTGCAAGTCTGGAAGTCTGCAATCTTTGGGATGTCTAATGGGATTCAAATATCCATTGAAAAGACCAATTGAGACCTTACTTGTAATCACAAAGAATATCAAGGTTTGATTTGTTAACCTTACCTCATCTAGCTCCAGAGACTCTTGTGTGGCTTCACTAGTGGCTTTCACAATAGACCTCTGCTTCGTCTCAATTTTGGCCTCGACCTTGGCAACTGGTTTAGCAACTGGCTTGTCAACAGGTTTAGGTTCTGGTTTAGGCACAGACTTGGGCTCAGGCTTTGGTGCAGCTTTTGGGGCAGGGCTTGGTTCTCGTTTTGGTGAAGGTTTAGGCTCAACTTTGTTGGTTAATTTCTTCTCCTCCCTTACTTCTGTCCAAGACCTAGGCTTGATTTCTGTCATCGAAGCAGGGCGCTCATTTACAGGCTCCCTTGTTTCAGCTCTATGTTTGACTTCAGCAGCCTTTGGCTCTGGTGTGACTGCTTTGGAGGACAGCTTAGGGGCAGGGCGAGGTGGTTCTTCTTCGTCGGTGGGGAGGACGAGGTTGGTTCTTACTGGCTTTGCAGCAGGGACAGGTTCTGCTGCTTTTGACTCTGAGTCCATTTTCTGCAGGGCTTTGATTTCCAGATCCGAACCCTGCTCTGCTTTGGCACTTTGGCGGCTAGGGGTGCGGGATGGGGCCTTGCTGCTGGGAGCAGAATGCTCCTCAGGAGCAGCTGCTGGAGCGGGAGCAACGGCAGGAGTGGAAGACGGGGTGGTGGGTCTACTGTTCGGCCTACTACCTGCTCGACTGCTGCCTCTGCTACCACTGCCTCGACTGGCCTTGTCTCCGTTCCAGCTGCCAGGGCTCAAGAGGTTTGGATCTTCCTTGCTGGGTGCCTGAGGGACGATGACTGGAGTGGGTGAGGGGGTGCGTGCAGAGGTGGAACTTGGTCTTGGACTTTCCATCTCATGCATGAAGGGGCTCTCTGGGGGTGTTGGTAGGGAATCCTCAGTTAACAAGGGCTCGTGCATCCCAATGTCCGTGTTCTCATTGCTCTCAGCAACCTCCTGCAGGGCTCGTTTTTTCAGATACTCAGGACCTGAGGGACACCATGTGCATTATTAGAATATAGGTTCAATAGATGATATTGATAGGCTAATTATAATTTAACGCTGACATATTTTACACATAAAATAATTATTGAATGATGCACAAATTACATGCTTATGTTTTGAAGGCTTTTATTTGTGTTCCTAAGCAACCCATACAATTAGGCTCTCTGCTGCCTCCACAAAATAAGTTGATGTTCTCTGGAAAATGTTGGTGTTTGAGGTAAATTCATCTCAGGTTTCTGTTTATTAACCTGTGATGCCCATCTTGTGTAGAATAAAATACCTTTTCTAATCACTGATATGACCACTGTACATTTACAGTCACTTTTACAGTTGATATTTACAGATATTTAAATTTTTAAATAAAAAATGGTCAAAAGAACATATAACTTTAATCTTTATTTATTTATTTATTTTTCTCAAATTCAATTGTCATTGCTTGGTCTCAAATATAGTATCATAAAGGAGTGGATGATAAAATATGTGCACTATAATCATTTTTCATGCAAAATAAATAGTTTTGTGTTATTTTAGTTTTGATTAAAATTCTTTCAAGTGCTGGCAGCTATGAGATAATTGAAAGTGCATGCATTAATGTATTTGAGGGTATACTGGAGTCCATATTTAAATTTGCTGCCTCACTGTCTGAACCTTTATCACATTATTTCTTTTCTATTATTTTCACAAAAGCGCAAAAAGGCCTATACTGTATTTTTAACACTGAAAAACAAGACCAGGGTCTTGAATAACATGTTCAGTTTCTTGCTGACAGATGCCAAGAATGCAACCACTCAGGGGCAGAATAACAATGGCGTACTTTAAGAAGAAAGATGAAATGTGATCGCTTTCTCAGTTTTGTCTAAGATTTTGGAGACAGACAGTGCCAAAATAAAACCGTCAGAAGCTTAGCAGTGCCTTTCAGATGAACAGACACAGGAACACGGTGAGCTGCTGAGGGGCTTGTGTTCCAGCAATCTAATCCTGTTTCAGACACTCAGAGATGTTTACTTGTGGGCTTTAGGGACTTAAGACATTAACAGCACATAGACTGTTCTGTAATGAATGCTGCCGTACTGTAAATCTGACTTAACGAGCATACCTGCTACATTTACTTCTCTGAGCTCAAACACACTGTCATTGGGCTGGGAGGATTTTAACCAGCCTCCAACCCTGTGTGGCCTATGTTGATATACATTTAGCAAACAATTAAGTCTTCTACCTACCTGGTTGATGGAAGGAGGGAGAGAGCTCTCTGGCAACCACACGAGCGATACTAGACTCATTGTTAGCAGCGATAGCGGACTGTTCTGCGGCGTCTCCTTTGTTTTTGGCATGGGCCGTTCTGTGAAGTGGGGAAAAAGGCATTTAGTCAGTGGTATTAAATCAAATATTTGGAAATGCTGAGAAATCAAGTTAAAGTTGTGGCCGAGAATTAGATTGGTGCATTGCAATCGAATTACCAACACCGAAGTTAAAATGGAATGAGAGGAAGAGTAATTTACTGATTTGCAATTCATAGAAATTCAACAATGGTAATGCATTTTGGGAAGTATTCTTCCACCCTGCTCCAGAAAAGTTTATTACATATACTTAAAAAAATTAATTGAATATAATCTGATATTTATAATTTAATAAAAATATATTTTTTAAATTGTAAAATAATTGTATGTAATAAAATTAACTTGTAGATTGTATGTATAATGTTTACTTGTTTATGTATATTTGTATTGAAAAACTTTTAGTAAATAAATGCAGCTACATTAATTTCTTTTAAATGTCTATTAAAGGCATTCTATTCTGAATGGTGCGCATCCTGCTTACATATTTGGCAGATGTTTTTAACCACTCTTAGTGCATTCGAGCATCTATTTTTATTTTTATTTTTGTATCTTGTATTCCCTGGGAGCCAAAACCATGGTCTTGGCATGCGCTACCAGTTGAGCCATAAGGACTGAGGATTTCTATGGCATCAATAAAACCAAAATAGAAATTCACTGGGACTTTACGTTAACACCTGTCTACAACAGATGTATAAATGTAATATGTTGTGTCAGTGTTTCAGAGGTGCACTATTAAAGAAAAACTTTTTTTTTTCATTAGAATAATTAATTTAATATTTTCATATGGCAAAGATACCGCCTTTAGTCCTCATATAGTTGTTATGTTATGAGAGGAAAGGCATGTCACTTTTTCCCATAATATTAGACGTGTATTTGTCTAATTTCAACCCACATCTTGCTGGTAGAACCAGAGCAACCCAAGACACCCCGTCTCATCTTTATTTGGAGAGATGGGTTAGCAGTTGTCTGCACTATAAAAAGTAACGCTAACATCCCCTCAGCACTTAAGAATCCCAATACCCATCCCAGACAGTGCAGTCGAACAACAATAACACTGAAGAATGTTCCAGAGAAAGCCCCACTGTCCCAAGAGCTGCAACAGTTTGGGTTTCTCATGGCGTGTTTGACTTGAATGCAAGAGGAAGAAGTGTGCTGGGGGTCGTATGACAGAGGGGTTATTTATAGCCGAGGAGGGTGTCCTCTTCACCCACTGAGCTAAAACGAAAATAAATCACTCTTTTAACACAGTGCACCTCACAGTGAGAGATGAGTACTGCTGTGATAAGACACACTCCTTTAGAGAAGACCACCCTTTATTCTTTACCGCATACACTGATTATATTCATGAGATCAATTATTCATGTGTTTTATTGGTGTTTGTCACAATAGGAATTACTGCACTCAGAAAAATTACAGTGCAGGCCACAAAACATTAGTTTCAGCTGCGTGAATTGACAACAAACACCTCTTTCCATGTTTACACATTTTTCAAGCAGTTATGCAGGAAATTCAAAGATTTACACATTTATTATTTTTCAACAATTCGTACGCATGCAGTACAGATGACAAACCTTCACTCTTAAACTTTTTGTTAATCACTTTGATTTAAAACAGCTTTGTAGTATTTACTATGTGATATTTTCCATACTGTAATTTTATCCTGAGTTCAAAATAGCCAGACCACTTAAAGACACTGTACTGAGGGCGGCTGTAAGTGGAACATTTAGAAAAGTTTAGACCCTCCCATTGGTATGTCGTAGATATACATTTACAGTAATGTCTGTATTTAATTCTTGGCAGGTTCTTTCATAAATTCTAAAATCTATCTATCTATCTATCTATCTATCTATCTATCTATCTGTCTGTCTGTCTGTCTGTCTGTCTATGAATATGCAGACAGAAAGTCAGTTCAATGACTGACGTTATAATCACTCTTGCTGATGAACGATAGTTAGCTATATGTAGTAACAGTAGCATAATATATAGATATTATCTGACATAAACTCTCTAATCTCTCGATTTGGTTTTTCTTTAGATCCACCAGTAAAATGTTTGACATTCTTATTTTATTTTGATAAACGTACATTCTCTTACATGTAGCATAATTGAGAAAATATTGCCGAAAAAGATGCCGAAAAAGCTTAAAAGGTATTAAAAAGCATCACAGTCTAATTATGCAACCAGATATCATATACTCTGATAATCACCAATCAAATGAGCTGCAGTGGCTGAGTTCAGGAACTAAGCAGGGTGTTGTACATCTATATACCACCAGAATCTCACTCATTTGCTGGATGGGCAAAATTTATATCCCATGAAATGATCCGACACCATTGCTGACGCATTTCTTTATGTAATATCATCAAGAGCTCTATTGGTTTACCAAGATCATTATTTTCAGGGTATAGATTGTATATTCATATATATTTATATCTATATTAGTTAATTATATATATTTTTGGAGGAATGTGAGGGTGGAAGATTACATCAGGTTCGTCTGTGTGAGTGTCTAAGAAGCTGAGGATAGAAGAGGCTATCAGCTGTTGCATTCCCCCATGATTGTGTTATAGCAACAGTGCCTGTCCTTTTTTAGGCAGGCCTTCTTTTCTGACACCAGCCCATGTGCGTCATTTACACCCAGTGCCGTGGCCTCCGAGGAGTCTCGTCTTCCCTCTGCTGTTCTAAATACACTATGATTATAGCAAAGGGGCTAACCCACACCTAGACCCCACTGAACAAACTCTACAACAAATATTGTTTTTTTTTATCTCTGATCTCACCACACTGGTGTAGGGCAAAGACGTCTGGTACAGATAGGACACGGGGTTGCAGATAGGCTTTGGATTATGCAAGGTAAAAAATAGGCAACATTTTTTTATGATTTTATTTTTTATTTTATTTTATTTTATTTTTTTCAAACCTATTGTGGGCCATAAATCCTGATTAAGAATCCCAACTAGCATATACCATTGTTGCATGTTTCACTACCAAATTTAGGCCAGTCATACTGTAAACCAGTGGATCTCAACCTTTTTGACTTCAAGCCCCCTCCCCCCACTCACAATTTCTACCCAATAAAATATTTTAGAGATTTTAGAATAATTAGAAAGATGTATATTCGTTCTAAAAAACATGTTGATTTTTAGTTGTTTTAACTTATTTTCATGCTTGTTTTGTCATATTTTAAATAATTTTAAGTCATCCTGAGGACCCCTTGAAAGTTTGTTGAGGGCCCCGCCCCTCCTGGTTGAGAACCACTGCTGTAAATGATAGGGTATACAGGGTATTGACATTTTTGTCATTCAGAAGCAGACTGAAAGTGTTTCTGTTTCTGTGCTTATCCATACTTCGACCTGAATGACAACAGAAAAGTTACTGCCAAGCTCACTGTAGACAGTTGTGTCTGTGTTGGTTTTGATTTCCGGTTGTTCTTTCTGATCTGTCTGGGTTGCTTTAAGGAGTCTGTTTGTCTCTTATAGCCAATAATGATAAGATCAGATATCTCCCCTTCAAACAATGATCTGGCATTGTATAAAACACTTGGAAAGTGACAAGGAGGTGTATATTAAAGGGGTGGTTGATTATGATTTCACTTTTTTAACTTTAGTTAGCATGTAATGTTGCTGTTTGAGCATAAACAACATCTGCAAAGTTACAATGCTTAAAGTTCAATGCAAAGGGAGATATTTTCTTTTAAAGAAATCGCTTTTTAAGGACTATAACAAATGGCTGGTAGGGACTACAAAGAGCTTCTTCCCGGGTTCCCTACAAACCCCAAAATTTACATAAACCCTGTCCTTGGGAACATGCAACAAAGGGGGCGAGGCAATGTTGAGCTGCTTTAGAGAAGAGGAAGAGAGTGTTGTTGCCATGCCGTCATTTTACGCCGGACTGCTTCACAAACTAGGGTCAATTCAATGCTGGATTTGCACAAAAGATTAACATGATGGCACATGCTAGTCGATAAACTGAATCAACTCCACAGCAACTACATAAATTTATCCACTAACCATTCAGAAACGTCCAGTTGCATTCTAAAAGTTTTAACTTTTTCCTGAGTCTCTCCATCAGTGTCGACTCCGGTTTGAACAATGTAAGGCTGAACACCGTTACTGACAATCCTCAATTTGGCTGCGTGAGATTCTCCAGCTTTGTTGTTGAGCAACCGAAGCGTGAGCTGTTAAAGCTCCGCCCTCTTCTGGAAAGGGAGCCGGGAGCAGCAGCTCATTTGCATTTAAAGGGACACACATAAAAACGGTGTGTTTTTGCTATAAAGCTATAATAAATGATCTGTGGGGCATTTTGAGCTGAAACTTAACAGACACATTCTGGGGACACCAGAGACTTATATTACATCTTGTAAAAGAGGCATTAAAGGTCCCCTTTAACAATAGGCTCCTTATTTGAACAGTCTTTACTTAAACATTACTTGAATGTTATTCTGGCAGGTATGAATGTTTTGCTTATGTATAAGGAATGAGAACAATGAAGTCTTGTTTTTTGTTCCTAAAATGTGGTCTTTGATTGACTGGTTTTCTTGTCACTTTGTGCAGTCTGGTTTAAGTCTGCTGTCATGTTGTCTTCTTTAATAATGCATGAATTAATTTTTTATGGGATGAGCATCAACAGCAGTGTGCATTTGATGACTGAGAACCCAGGGCTGTTTGTCTTTGGTTTGTGCATCTCCTTACAAGGAGGGAAGATTTTATCAAAGCCGCTGCACCTGAATACGGCCCGCTGTTTATAACCATAAGCATCGCAATGATAAACTGCAGATGCTGTCAGGAGTGTGTGGAAATCTAAATATTTTATCCTGGAGGGAAGCTGTATTATTAGTGTCAGTGCGTTAGACTCCTCTTTATCATGTCTGGAGCTAGGCCTAGCCATTAAGACGCCACAAATAGAAAAGAAGCTTGGAACATGTGGCCTGCTTTGAGTTTATTTCTGCAATTGGACAGACTGTCTGGAAAACAACACCAAGGTGGTATCAGGGTGTTTTTTGTTCTTGCACGTTATGTTAAACCCACACAGCACATCCTCTGGCTGGCAACTCTGTGTAAGCATTGACATAATTATTAGTTCTTTAGTTTACATAAATATTGAGTTCTTTTTCAAGTCTTGCGCTTGAACGGACAAATTCATACAAAAATTATGTCAACATCCCCATCTTGGCGAGTATCCTAGCAAACAAAGTAGGTTATGTCTTAAGTGAAATTAAACACTCGAGAAAGAATACATGTGTTCAGTATCAGTGTACTGTATCCATGCATTATATCTTAAAGTGACAGCAGCCTAATATTCTTGCTGTCTGTATACGTTTTTAATGTTAATCAAACAACAAAAGACAATGAAATCACTCATTGCTTTTGACTGAATAGCTTTTGTAACTTGATTAATAATCAATGATAAATCTGTATTTAATTCATACAATGAATATTATATGCAATGTTGTTTTTACATTTGATTAGCCACTTTATTCAATTTATGCACCTGAAAAGTACTATTAGATACCTGGAAAACCCGAAAAGCATTGTTTATTTATTTATTTGTTTATTTTATTTGTATATTTGCTCTACTGTATTTATTTTTGCTGTTGCTTGTAGTTTGATTATTTGTTGTTATTTTCTTTATTTTTATTGGACAGTAGTCCTTTTTAACCTGAACATAGTGCATACCAAACCGTACTGAAACCGTGACCCTAAAACCTGAACCATGAGTAATTTGAACCTTTGCTCCCATAATATATATATATATATATATATATATTTATATATATTTATATATATATATATATATATATATATATACACTGCCTGTCAAATGTTTGGAATAATTACAGTTTTTTATGTTTTTGAAAAAAGTTTTTATGCTCCCTAAAGCTGCATTTATTTGATCATAAATACAGTAAAAACAGTAATATTGTTTTTATTATTACAATTTGAAAGAACTTTTTCATTTTAATATATTTTAAAATGTAATTTTATTCCTGAATTTTCAGCATCATTACTCCAGTCTTCAGTGTCACATGATCCTTCAGAAATCATTCCATTACTTACTGTTGATCAAATAAATGCAGTCTTGGTGAGCTTTAGAGACTTAAAAACATAAAAACATAATTATTCTAGTTTATAATTAGCTAAATTATGATTATATAATTTTCAGTCATGGCACTAACAAAAATAATTTTGTGTAATTATGTTAATTTTTTAGTTAAGCTTATTTTAAGCTTATTTAAATTAAATTAAATTATTTAAAATTTATCTCAAATTAATATTTCATGTCCTACTTTAAATGTTATTGCCATGTAGGTGGAATAGGTGGTCAGTAGGTGGTCATTATACAGTAGCAAAATAAACCCTCTCTTTCCAGATGATACAATAAAAGTCCTGATCACGCACTGTACAATATATATATATATTATTAAAAATTTAATAAATATAAAAAAATAAATATATTTACACAGTGTGTGTGTGTGTATATATATATATATATATATATATATATATATATATACACACACACACTGTGTAAATATATTTATTTTTTTATATTTATTAAATTTTTAATTTATACACACAAACAATAACCACAATTGTGACCAGTTAAATGATTTACCTTGAGTTGGCGATTTCGGCCTTCTGTTTGGCTATGGCGGCTGCCCTCTGGGCTCCCTCCACACTCCGCTCCACTTTCTGCTTAATCTTAGTGCCCTTCAGCTGAATCACCTTCTTCTTAACAGACTTCACCAGCAGGTTGTTAACATACTTGCCTTCTTCTTTTCCGCCCTCTGCGAATGTGGTGCACCCATAACCGTGACGTTGGTTGTTCAGCCATTCGCCCTCATATTTAAGGCCACTAGAACGTTCACTGATCCCATAACCTGCCCGCTTGTCATTTTTCCACTCTCCCATGTAGACTTCGGTGGTGGTGGCGTCAATGTCCGACTCCACGGGGGGAAACTCTTGACCTTCACCTTCCCCTTCGCTCTCACCCAGGCTGATGGTGGAGTTGGCATCGCTGGCGGCGGAGCTAAGAGCTGACTCACTCCGCAAAAAGCTGATCTTGCTCTTCTGGCTGGAGAGAGAGGTGCGGGAATCAGATTTCTTCAGCTTGCCAAGAAGTGAGCCACGGCGGAAGAGGCCTTTTTTCTTGGGCTTGACCGCATCTGGGTCTACTTGCAGGGTGAGGGCGAAGCCGCCACGAGATGGGCCCAGAGGCATGGGCGAGTTGACCATGGTCTCCTGGCCGGATGCATTGGTGGCGGTGATGACCGGGATGTCCTGCTGCAGGAGCGTCCCATTGCTGTGTTCACTGCGCAGGGAGCTCAAAGAGTTCCGCAGAGGAGAACGCACCACCGCTGCCATGCCATAGGGAACACTCTGACGTACCCCATAGCCATGCCGCATGCCACCAGTGAACTGGCCCTGGAAGGTACCTGTATTGCCAAAGACATTAATCAGGCAACGTTAAAAAGATAGTTCACCCGAAATTGAAAATTCTGTCATGTCGTTCCAAACCTGTATGACTTACTTTCTTCGGTGGAACACAAAAGGAGATATTTTGAAAAAATATCTCACTGATTTTTTTTTCCAAATAAAAATGATATTTTGAAGTTGTAAATAAAAAGATGGTAACATTTTAGTTTAGGGTCCAATTCTCACTATTAGCTAGTTTAGCTTATAAGCATGTATATTTCTAGGATAATGGCTGTTTATTAGTACTTATAAAGCACATATTAATGCTTTATTCAGCATGACCATATTCTATATCCTATAATCCTACCCAATTCCTAAATTTAACAAAGACCTTACTAACTATTAATAAGCATTAGGACTTTATTGAGGCAAAAGTCTTAGTTAAAGGATTTGTTCACTTTCAAATGAAAATTACCCCAAGCTTTACTCACCCTCAAACCATCCTAGGTGTATAAGACTTTCTTCTTTCTGATAAACACAATCGGAGTTATATTAATAAATATCCTGAGGCATCTGAGCTTTATAATGGCAGTGAGCGAGGATCAACAAATATGAAGAAAGTGCTGAAGAAAGTGTCTCCATCCACATCCATCCATCATAATCATATTCCACACGGCTCCGGGGGGTTAATAAAGGCCATCTGAAGTGAAGCAATGCATTTGTGTAAAAAAAAAAAAAAAAAAAAAATCCATATTTAATAAGTTATAAAGTAAAATATCTAGCTTCCACCAGACCGCCTTCCATATTCAAATTACAAAAAAAATGGAACCGGTGTCGCGTCAGTTACGCTTTTTCCGTAAGTTGAATAGGGAAGGCATAGGAAGTAGTGTAAGCTTTTTGAACTGCAAGAGTTTTACACTTTCATCGTAAGTTGAATACGGAAGGCGGTCTGGCGGAAGCTAGATATTTTACTTCATAACTTGTTAAATATGGATTTTTTTTTTTTACACAAATGCATCACTTCGCTTCAGAAGGAGCCGTGTGGAGTACGTTTATGATGGATGGAAGCACTTTCTTCAACTCATACTCGTTGGTCTCACTCACTGCCATTATAAAGCTCGGATGCGTCAGGATATTTATTAATATTTCTCCAATTGTGTTCATCAGAAAGAAGAAAGTCACACAGTATACACCTAGAATGGTTTGAGGGTGAGTAAAGCTTGGGCTAATTTTCATTTGAAAGTGAACTAATCCTTTAATAGTTAGTTAATAGTTAATTGGACCCTAAACTAAAGTGTGACCAAAAATTTTATTGGAGTACATTTTACAAGAAAATACTATTTCAGTCTTTCTACTTCAAAATTTCATGTTTAATTCAATGTGTTAAGGCCTGTTCACACATCCACACCTACAGACGATAATGTTCAATGTATTAGAGCGCACTGCATTTATTCCATCTGCTGCTTTTAAGTGCTCGCGTTCTTTAAAGTCAGGTGGATTCTGATTGGCTGTCATTGTTTTTATCGTTCATCAGCTGGAAAAAAAAAGTTCAGAAAGTGATTCCAATGGCATTTAAAGTGTTGGGGGTAACGCATTACAAGTAACTTGAGTTATGTAATCAGATTACTTTTTTCAAGTAACTAGTAAAGTAACGCATTACTTTTAAATTTACAACAAAATATCTGAGTTACTTTTCAAACAAGTAACAAGTTACTTTTTTTCCTATTTGTTGATTGACAGCTCTCCTGTCCCCATGTTGAGAGAAATTGAGTAAGTGCAGAGGTGTTGTGTGTGCTGTATAAACATGATGGTTATTGTAGTTTTAGAATAAATGTGAGAATGCATTTACTCATCTCACTTGCAAAAAAACAAACTGATTCTGTATTACTCAAAATGAATAAAAATAGTGAAATGAAATCTCAGAATATTACGCAAACCTGCCATATTTAAATATATTAAATTACACAAATATACTTAATGTATTTAATCTCACTTTATTAACCAATGTCTTTGCTGCTGACCTTCGATGATCCAACATCGATGATGACTTTAGATAAACATCACATATGTAAGTGTGTTGCACTTTCTTCTCCTGCATCCTATTCCTTTTCAATTCAGAATGGCAGAACATCTGAAAGGTTTTTTAAAACTGTGCCCTCTACTGTACAAGCATGAATTTGCATTTCTTTCAGCCTTATTAATTTCACTTTTGGTGTGAAAGGGGCTTACATTTGCCAAAAATATAACTTTTTTTTGTTGTTATTAAAAACAAACAAGCAAACCCAGCCCAGGTGAGAAAAAGTAACACAAAAGTCATGTAACGCATTACTTTCCATAAAAAGTAACTAAGTAATGCAATTAGTTACTTTTTTAGGGAGTAACGCAATATTGTAACGCATTACTTTTAAAAGTAGCATTTACTGTTTCTTTGTAATTATCTGTGAAATTTACAAGCAATTTCTGAGTAAATCCTACACTAATTTATTTTTCTGTGTACAGATAAAGTCAGTGATCTCCAATATTTTTTTTGGACCCCACTGCCATTCTTCAATATATATTCTTTAGCACTCCACAGAAGTAAGAAAGTCATACAGGTTTGGAACAACACGAGTGAATAAATGATGACAGTATTATCATCCCTTTAACTAAACTACAGATTGTATTACAACACTGCATTGTATTCAAATTCAGGCTACCCGTAAGCTCATTGTCACTTCAGGCATGTGAGACAATGGTATTTACAGCGGTACAACTGCTAGCGAGCCGTCTCTTTCATGTCCACCTCTGGGGTAATAAACCATGTGTGGTTATTTATGTCATGGGGTCTTGTGGGTCTAGTCCTGTCATGCAACACATGTCTGAGATCCATCAGTCCCCAGGGATGGGTAAAGCTATTTATTGTGCCTTTATTCACACAGTGCTGCACTAGCACTTAACATTACTAATAGTGATGACTCAGCTACCAGGTCAATAGATACAGTATATAGGAAGACACCTACACTCACACACTCTTCACAGTAATTGCACCCTTTTCAACCAATAAACAGTAGCCGCAGAATGTATTTAGACACTTAGCCATACTATGAAATCTGTGATTTTCTTTCAATAAATGACAAAGAATTAAACCATATTTGAATATACTGGTGGGCGATGTGATTTTTAGTGGATAAAGTCAGTTTTCTACAGGAATTTTTCATCATAGTAACTATAAACATATTTCAATAATGTTTGATAACCACAAAGTGTTCAAGTATTTTTGTGTTATATTGTCTAATATATATTATGTTATCAATATTGTATAATCTTATATTAGACATCCTAATGTTATTTTGTTTAATGTTTTGTTTGTCCATGTGCTAATTGGTTTGATATTTTGCTATTTAATTCAGTGACATCCATACATTATTAAGTGTGGCTTAAAGGAACACTCCATTTTTTTTTGAAAATAGGCTTATTTTCCAGCTCCCCTAGAGTTAAACAGTTGAGTTTTACCGTTTTTGAATCCATTCAGCCGATCTACAGGTCTGGCGGTACCACTTTTAGCATAGCTTAGCATAGATCATTGAATCTGATGAGACCGTTAGCATCTCGCTCAAAAATGACCAAAGAGTTTCGATATTTTTCCTTTCCTAGGCCATTTCGGCCTAGAAAATCGCAACTTTTCTTTTTCTGTCGGTCTTAGTACACGATGTAACTACAGAAGAGTCAAGTTTTAAATAGGAAAAATATCGAAACTCTTTGGTCATTTTTGATCGAGATGCTAACGGTCTAATCAGATTCAATGAACTATGCTAAACCATGCTAAAAGTGGTACCGCCAGACCCGGAGATCGGCTGAATGGATTCAAAAACGGTAAAACTCAACTGTTTAACTCTAGGGGAGTTGGAAAATGAGCCTATTTTCAAAAAAAGTGGAGTGTTCCTTTAAGAATGTCACGATATGCACATGCAAAGCTAAATCTATAATGTCAGAACTGCTGATTAGTCCCAAAAATAACACAGTTGACACTTAATTTAAGGATAAAAATTGAAAAGGTTTAAAAGAAGGGAAATTCAGTAAGTTGATATAAATGTCGACGTAACAGCCTAATGTGGCTCCACAAAAGAAAAACAACTTGGCCACTAGTGAATGAGCCTTTTTATCTGTACTCACACCACACGTCCAGAAAGAACAGGATTTGTGACACTAATTTGTAACCACCCTCCATTCTGCACTGGCAAATGTTTCTTAGCAATAGGCATTTACCCAAAAGGCCATCTGTGGCAACAACAGGGTTCCGTCATTGTAAGCCACAAGTTCATATTACTGACATGTACTCAGTAAATGACTGAATAAAGATTTTCAGATTTTTTAGAGATGTATTCATAAAGTCAGGTGCACACTGTTTGATTTATAATGGTCCTTTAAGACTGTTGCTTGTCAGACTGTACAAACATGATCCCAGCTGTACGTCACACTGTAGGATCTCAGTTGTCATTAATGTCAGATTGTACGGCAGTCAAGACGCATTAAAATGGACACACCATCTTGAGTTACACCATCAATCCGTGACATGTTCAGTGACTGTGAGTTGCATTTACATGTGGGATAGAAATGGTGGCTAGCAAACAAAAACAATCTCTAGCGTAAATTTTGATCAGGGCTTTTCTTGAAAATAAAGAGGGGAAAAAATGAAGACGTGCGAGTGGTGGTTTGTTGTTGTCTCACTAATGGTGTCATCAAGTTCTACACTCCTATTTTTTCTTGATTTGACAGTCGTAGGCTAGTAGGAGAAGTCACACTGCAGGACTGTGCGTCAAAACTTCTCACAATGCCAGAATTTCATCGGAGGTAAAGTTTGATTGCAATGGTCATTAATTGGCTGTCGGTGAACATGTCAAACTGATGATCAAAGACTTCAGATTTTGGCCCAGGATCAGAGGAATCTTTTAGGATTCTCAAAATGGCTGCCAAATCGTGGCATACAGTGTGAACTCTGCTTATAGCCATGTAAAATGATCAGTGTTTAGGAATGTTTCTTTTAAAAGTAATGCTTTACAATATTGCGTTACTTTCTATAAAGTAACTAATTGCATTACTTTATGGAAAGTAATAGATTATGTTACTTTTGCGTTACTTTTTCTCACCTGGGCTGGGCTTGCTTGTTTATTTTTAATAATAAAAAAATAAATTAAAATAAAAGTTTTATATTTGGCAAATCATCGAAGGTCAGCAGCAAAATTTGTGGTTAATAAAGTGAGATTAAATACATAAAGTAGGCCTTTATTTGTGTTATTTAACATATTTAATTATTCCAGGTTTGTGTAATATTCTTTGCATTTCCTGTTTTTATTCATTTTGAGGAATACTGAATCTGTTTTTGTGCAAGTGAGATGAGTAAATGCCTGCTCACCTTTAGAAGAACTACAATAACCATCACGTTTATACAGGACACACAACGCCTCTGCACTTATGATTTCTCTCAACATGAGGACAGGAGAGCTGTCAGTCAATAAATGGGAAAATAAAGTAACTTGTGCTACTAATTTTAAAAAGTAACTGAGATATTTTGTTTTAAATTTAAAAGTAATGTCTTTACTAGTTACTTGAATAAGTAATCAGATTACATAACCACTGTGTTTAATGCACTAGCTACTTTTTTAGAGTGCGTTAAAACAGCGCGACCGGTGTACTGGAACAAACGATTCATATGATTCGCGACCAGTTTCATTTGATTCTCGAACGAATTATGAGCCGGTTCCTTTTTGTGAATCAAAACCACAGAATTAATTCCACTCGATTCAATTCATTTCGTTTAATCAGCTTTTTTAAGTGAATAAAATATATTACCACATTTTTGTTAGTTTAGTATTTTTGTTCATAGGTAACACTATAGGCTAATTATTGCATTACATTCAGCTTATTTCTGATTTGTAGCCTAATAAGCGATGTGTTATATTGAAATCTGAAATTATCTATTTTTTTTCTAATTTATCAATGACAAACTGAGGACTAAATACAAATAAGAATTGCATTTTTTCCCCCTTTGAGGATTTTGAGGACTCGTTAAGATCGGAACTGAAAACAGACTCGTTGAACTCCTCACCTCAGGTGTAGGTATTGCGTTACATACTAACCCTGGTCTTAAAATGTCAGCTCACAGTGTGCAGTTTGCACTCACAAAAGTTCATTCTCCGACCTTACCGCCATCCGCGTAGGTCTCCGTGCCATAACCATCCTGCAGTCCATTATTCCAAGTGCCCTCGTACCTCGCACCGCTGCCCTGACTGATGCGCGTCCCGTATCTGCCTTTGAATCCGTGCGTCCACTCTCCCTTGTAGATCCAGTGTCCCTTGGTCTCCACACCTAGACCATGACGCTTCCCTTGGGACCAATAACCCTCGTATGTGTTTCCACTCGGCCAGGTGTAGACTCCCACCACCTCGAAACCGTAATTCCAGGAACCGGAGAACTCTCCTTGTCCTTTAGGTCCGGTACAGATCCCGTGCCCGTGCGCCTTACCTCCCTCCCAGCCTCCACAATAAGCTCCGCCATCATCGAACTCAAAGCGACCTCCGCTCATCACTCTTAATGCAATTACTACAAACTTTTGAAACTTTCAGATTTGACTTTGAAAATCAACAACAACGAAAGACTTAATCTCTGTCCGGCGCTGTTAAATCCATCTGTCGAATTCCATAGATGCGTAAAATGGAGAGAGAAGATCATTTCCTTGTGCTGAACTTGTAGAATCGTCGTGTAGGCTCATTGTTTGTTGATAGGTATATCCTTGAATATAAAAAATAAAATAAACGTCCAAAAGCTTGAAGTTGAAATGACTTGGGAGAGGGAGGATTGTTTTTTTGTTTGTTTGTTTTCAAAAAAATTGTTACATGATATTGTTTGAGTTTACAATCATTTATTTAATCGAATTGTCGAGCCAGTGGTCTTTCATGGCTTTCAACCCCTCTCCCCTCTCCCTGCCTCCCCTCTTGGATATGTGTTAGCAGTCCCAACAAGGCTACCAGATCCCAACACCGTTCCAAAAATACAGGCCAATCGGCCCTCAGCACCCAGGCACTTTTAAAAGCGCTGCCAGATCACTTGCAGGATAGGGTTTGGGCTCAATGTCCATATCAGGGGTCGGTGGAGTCTGTGTCTGTTATTTTAAGTGTTTATTCTCAAAGTTAGATTATAGAAACTGTTAATGCAGGTCCATCCCTTTTCGTTTCTGCACACAAACATTTGTTGAGGGCACGAAAAGCGGAAAAGTGAGCACACCTCATACAGTAAACAGATCGTCCTGAGCAGTCACTGGGCCAAGATTTGACCTTTTGGGTTTTGCAGAGTTCAATTAGAGTACCATCAGTCTAATAGTGCAATAAAAATGACAAATATTATATTGCACCTAAAATTATTCCTTTTGTATTATATATTGTTATTCTGATTATTTATTTATTTATTCCTCCATTTTCTTCTTTTCATTTTCTTTGTTTACTTAACCTTAAACTTAACTTTACTTCCTCGCACTTGTTTTGTACTTAGGAAATATTATAGCCTACATGTTTACAAGCATGTAAATTAAAGCTTTGACTATGACTATAAACAAATAAGCAGAAGTCTAGACACTGATATTGTTTTTACAGTAGTTTCAAACTGAAGAATATTTATTTGTAATATTTTATTATTTATTTATTACTAATATTTATATTTATTTATTTTATTTTCCATTTTCTTCTTTTAATTTTCTTCTTTGTTTACTTAACCATAATTTTTATTTTTTGTTATTTTATTGTTAATTTTTCATTGTTTTTAGTTTTAAGCTGATGTATTATATATATATATACACACACACACACACACACACACACACACACACACCACACTGTAAAAATAAGTGTTGGTTTCACTTAAAAAAGTAAGTTGCCTGGTTGCCTTAAATATCTGAACTACATTAACAAAAGAAAAAATGTTGTGATAAATCATGAAAATATTTTTTTTTACAGTATATATATATATATATATATATGTGTAAGCAATAAGGTATGAGAGACTGCCGTATCGTGAATAAGTCACGGCTGAATGGCGTTGTTAGGCACGACGCGAAGCTGCAACCCCTTCAGTCGTGACTAATTCACGATACAGCACTAGCCTCGAGTACCTTATTGATTTTATAAAACGGTTACCGCACAATACAAATATTAAAGCCAAAAACATGTATCAATGCAACTTTCATGAAGTAAAGTTTCACTAAAGCATTCCTTCCGCCGGACAAAACAGTCCCTGACCGTGAACAGCAACAGAAATTACATTATTACACCATAAGATGGCGGCAAAGTCTTTATGAGTGTGTCAGTCAGCAGTGAAGACTTTTACATTGAAAAGACTGAATTGTTGTGAACACGGAACAAGATGCAACTTTGACTAGCGCTGTCAGTCACGGGAAAACCCCTTTACTGTTAAAAGGACAAGATAATACATCGGACATTTAACCAGATGTTTTATTATGAACATAGGACTGACCTTAAGGAAAGTGCTAAATCTGAATGCAGGTAATAAACTTGCTCACTCGATCTCTTTCTCACAATACTCTTCTACATAATACAGTAAGCTTCAATGAACAATATCAACTGAGAACAAACAGTTTACGTTGCTAAGAGTGGTTGCTAAGGGTGTTGTGTAGTGATACACTGAAACGTTGGGTGAAGCGGTCATAGCCATGTTTTATCGTGAATAAAACACAGCTATTGACCAATCAGAATCAAGGACAGGAACTAACCGTTTTATAAATATATATATATTCTCTACAGTAAAATGATTTGTCAGTCTTGGTCATAGTCGAGTGATTATTGTAGAACAGAGGCCAGCTTGCACTCCCTGAATCATTATCTATGCTGATAATGCTGACAGAGAAATGTGTATTAGCTCCACTTGATTTCATATGCGTGGAGGGAAACCGCGCCCTCTGCTGATAGCTTTCTGGTATTGCGGTTGCCAGCTGTAGGTACAGCAATATTCATTCTTACTAAATCATTATTAAACAGAACAGACCACATCGTTTGAGACAAATATTTCACTGTGGGTTTATATTGCATTTTTAAAATATTTATTGTATTAATAGTTATAAAAAAATAATAATAATAAATTGAAATGCCATCTATACACCTCTTTTGATGGTCATATCTTTTTTAAATATTTGTTAATATTATTTGTAATTATCTAAAGTAAAATAATGTTTAGAAGCTGTAACCGTCCAAAGATTATATTTTTATATTAAAATTTACAAAAATCTGTACATTTTAATTTTTTTGAATTTTGAAAAATATTCAAATCAGTGTTGTGTGACCAACCAGAGGACTGCAGACCCCAATGACTGTGTAATAAGTTAAAAAAATAAATAAAAAATAACAATAATAATGTGTATTCAGGGTGTAAGGGATATATTCCACTAGTTTTTACTTTATGCTTAGACATTTCAGAGTCATTAAATCAACACTTTTTGTAGAAAATGGCAAGCGTTTTTCAAATGACCAACATAAAAAAAAAAAAACAAATAAAAAAAACAAACAAATATGACATTCATGAACCAGATCTCTGAAATGCTTATTTTACCCTTCTATACATTTATCGAGGACAAACAGAGAGTAAATGAGCAGGTCGAAAGTGCGGCTGAGGATGTCGTGTCGATGATGCCCCTGTTCGTGGTGCTGAAATCTCCATGCGCTCGTCCTCCCTCCATCTCTCCCCTCCCTCCTGCCCTCTCTCTCCCTCTCTCTCTGCTCCTCTCTCACACGCACAGAATCCTCTGTCATGGCGTCTTCCAACAATGTTACTCCCACCAACTGTAGCTGGTGGCCCATATCAGCCATGGACGAAGATGGCAAAATCACAGACGGAGAGGAGAGTCACGAGCCCACGATAGAACACAAGCCATACTCCAAAGACAGGCTCGTCTTGTATCACTGGACTCAGTCCTTCAGCTCTCAGAAGGTAAGAAAAACACAGCATGAAAATGGTGGTTGATTCTATACTATGCAGTGGGACCAGTAATGTCAGACAGATAATATTGCGCTTTCTGTGGATGGACGCGTGTTTTATTGGCCTACCTGTCTGTACCGTCCTTTATGAAGACATTACGAAACCTCAGCAGAAGATGGAACATTTTGACAAGTAAACCGCATCCCAATATCATCGATCAGTCATATGCATAGTGTCTATCAGATTGAGTTAGGAGCAAATAAATAGCGAATTTAACTGTATATGATGGGCATAAAGCTATTGTTGAAGAGTTGTGTGCTGCTTTGCTCTGGAGGATGATGGCACTCTAAATTATTCATTAAAATGAGGTGGCTTTGTGAAAAACAAACGGTGATTTCGTATTCTGCTGTCAGTTGCTTCGTGCAAATTTCAGTCAGGGTCTTTTGTGTCATGAATGTGTATACAAGGACTTTAACAATTAAAACTGCCACCAACTTTTACTATGTGTTATTATATGCATTGTATATTAACATATCAGCAAAAAAAAAAAGCAAAAAAAAAGCAAAAAATAAATAAATAAATATTTTTAATTAATTTGGCCAGTGGTTTTCATCTTCTCCCTGCTGTATTATATTTTATAATTATTTCATTTATTTTTGAAATGTTTGTGTGTGTGTGTGTGCGTGTGTGTATATATATATATATATATATATATATATATATATATATGTGCACATTTTAATATAATAAATATATATGACATAAATAAATGCAATATACATTTACACAAACACACTATTATATCATATGCAATATGATAGAATAGAATTTTCCAAATCAAACTGTGCATATGTATTAATTATTATGTTTTATTTTTTATATATATTTCTGTGCATTTTATGCATATTATGCATTTTAATAAATATGAATAAATACATTATTTATGAATACATACACTATACATTTCACACATACTGTTATATATGATAGAATTTTTTCAATTCAAACTGTACATATATATTATTGTGGTTTAAATATTTATATATTTCAATGCATTCAATGCATTTGTGCATATTTATACATATTATGCCTTTTAATAAACATGAGCAAATACATAATTTATAAATAAATACAAAATACATTTCACACATTTACACATACACACACTATTATATACATATATATTATATATACTATATATATGATAGAATTGTTTCAATTCAAACTGTTCATATATATACATTACTTATTATGCTTTAAATATTTATATATATTTTTGAATGCATTCAATGCATTTGTGCATATTTCTGCATATTATGCCTTTTAGTAAACATGAACAAATACATAATTTATAAATAAATATACAAGCTTTAAACTGTCTTTCTAGTAAACACCTTGTAGTGTCATGACCTTGAGCACAAGGCTAGTATTGGCTAAATGGCTAAATATGACCGTCAACCCTTTTTTAAAGGCATTGCAATATTCCAACGTATATTAAATGTTAGATGTAGCATGGGATGCCACAATGCATTTTATTAACACTTTTAGTCTTATAAAATGTTTATTCTAATAGAATATTTATTTGAAAAATCACTGATTCCCAAGTGCAAAAGTGGAAAAGGCCCCATATTTGGTGGAATGACGCACCAGGTGTCAGGCTCAGTATTTGTTGTGCAAGAGACGCCTCTCTCCACAGTCAGTCTACTGTTCCTGTTTGCATAATTTGAATGAATGTCACGTGTTACCTAAGCTAAACCTGACTCCTGACAACAATATTAAATTGACCAAAACATTGGTGAGGCTCAGATCGCAAAGTGATTCATTTTGCTGATTACAGTAGTTACAGACTTGCATGGAAAGCTGAGCAAAAAATCAATGACCTACCAAAATCCATCTCCTATTTACTTACCAGCCGAGTGAGAAATACAGTTCAACATGGGAAAGCTTTACACCATTGAGTGTTTTCTTTCTGCTCCAGAGAAATTAGTTCTTGACTGCCTTTTTATAGAAATATTAATCGGAGAACATTTACTGTGGATGAGCATCAAAACAGCCCTGTCACCTCAGAAAACAGACCGGTGCTGCTGACCTTTCAATATCACTGCCTTGAGCCTTTGTTTTTGTGATGAATTAGTATTGAATCAATGTATCTTCTTGATGAAGCTGTAAAAAGTTCAGCTGTAATGCCTGCTGAGCCTTTTCCAGTTGATTATTTTGTATTTGTTCGAATCCAGACATTGCACAGTTGTTGTGAAGTGCTTCATCAGATGTCTCTATAGGCTTTGCAACACTTCCCAGTCCACGCTGAATCCAGTCTAACATTCATTAGGCATTGCTCAAGCTGCTGATTGAGCTGCTGATTGTCACTCATCAGTCAGCGCTCCTTGTTTTATCTTGATCAATTAATCTGGTTTTGTAGAATGAGACAGGATTGTATCTTTGATGATACTTTTAACCAGAACTGGAAGAAGACCAGATTCCTGTTGTATATTAAGACTTAAAGCAAGATGTTCTCTTTAAATAGCTATCTGAATCACATTGTGTTGTTTAGCTTAATGCCAAAATGTCAGGATACAAAATCTATGAGTAGAGATAGCAAGTCTTTTTCATATATTAATATAGTTTCTATATGTATAGTTGCTATAGTTACTGCAGTAGATGTTTCAGTCTTAGAAGAAAAGGTTCTATATAGAATCTTAAATGGTTCTGTCAGGCGCTTCATATACTGTACCTTTTAGAGGTTCCCATCATAGGAACTTTTAATGGATTTAGTTTTACTTAATTTTTAATTTGAATTGAATTTTATGAATTAATCAGCTTGTAAACAAGACAAATTAACATGAAAGTATTATGCAGTTGTTTAAGACATTTCTCCTAATGTAGAACCTTTTTTTGGGCATAAATTCTTTAAAATTGAGGGTTCTATATACAGTAGAAGCCCATTGAACTTTTGTTCAAGTGTAGAGAGTCACTTTTTATACAAACAAGCAGTTTAAGCCTTGCATATTGCGTAAAAAGTGGGATGTCACATTAGTTATCACTGTTTAGAGCCAAATAATGAACAAGAAGAAAATTAGACCTACATAGCGATAAACAAGCGATCAGATTTTTTATTTAATCTAATTTCTAACAGCTGGCCAGCCAGACATTTAATTAAATCCTGAATGCCTTCAAAACTTGATTTACAATGATTGTTAAATAGATACAGTGTTGAAAAAAAATAGAAGTGGAAAATCTCTGAACTGGTTTGCGTTGTACATAGCTGACATGAAGTAGGACCAAATGTCTCAGACCACTGTGAGAATGCTCTTATTTAATAAAATTTAATTCTTTACAATATATATATTATCATCAAAGCATAGCATACTATTCAAAATGGAAAGCTGAAATGCAAAATTAAGAATTTCCTAGTATTTGATATTTAGTTTTAAAGGGGTGGTTGATTATGGTTTCACTTTTTTAACTTTAGTTAGCATGTAGTGTTGCTGTTTGAGCATAAACAATGTCTGCAAAGTTAAGACGCTCAAAGTTCAAAGCAAAGGGAGATATTTTCTTTTACAGAAATCGCTTTTTAAGGACTACAACAAACGGCTGGTAGGGACTACAATGAGCTTCTTCCTGGGTTAGTGACATCACTAACCCTAAAATTAACATAAACCCTGCCCCCGAGAACACACAACACAGGGGGCGAGGCCATGTTGAGCTGCTTTAGAGAAGAGGAAGAGTTGTTGCAGGTACCATGCCGTCATTTTACGTCGGACTGCTTCACAAACGAGGGTCAATTCAACGCTGGATTTGCACAAAAGATTAACATGACGGCTCATGCTAGTCGATGAGCTGAGTCAACTTCACAGCAACTGCATAAATTTATCCACTAACCATTCAGAAATGTCCAGATTCATTCTAAAAGTTGTAACTTCTTCCTGAGTCTCTCCATCAGTGTCCGACTCCGATTTGAACAATGTAAGGCTGAACACCGTTACTGACAATCATCATTTTGGCTGCGTGAGATTCTCTAGCTTTGTTGTTGTTGAGCAACTGAAGCATGAGCTGTTAAAGCTCCGCCCTCTTCTGGAAAGGGGGCCCGGAGCAGCAGCTCATTTGCATTTAAAGGGACACACAAAAACGGTGTGTTTTTGCTCAAACCCAAATAGGGGCAAATTTGACAAGCTATAATAAATGATCTGTGGGGTATTTTGAGCTGAAACTTCACAGACACATTCTGGGGACACCAGAGACTTATACTACATCTTGTGAAAGGGGCATAATAGAACCCCATTAATGACGATGTTTTCTTTGAATATTAAACCTTTTTCAAAATTCTAAACATCTTGAGGCAGCATGATGTCATGATGATGTCATGTGTGTGTTTTCTGGCAGGTGCGTCTGGTGATCAATGAGAAAGGGTTGCTGTGTGAAGAACGGGATGTCAGTCTGCCTCTCACTGAGCACAAGGAGCCTTGGTTCATGAGGCTCAACCTAGGGGAGGAAGTGCCAGTTTTCATCCACGGAGACACTATCGTCAGTGACTACAACCAAATCATTGATTATATAGAGACCAACTTTGTCGGAGGTATGGCTGACAAACCACTTACTCATGACTCATGCTGAAAGATACCTTGCTTGTTACTCTACCTAACACTCTATGGCAGGGGTGTCCAAACCTGCTCCTGGAGGGCCACTGTCCTATACAGTGTTTAGCTTTAACTTGCCTCAACACACCTGCCTGGAAGTTACTATGCCTAGGCTGTGTCTGAAATCACCCCCTATTCACTATTCCCTACATTACTCCACTAATATACTCCACTTGAAGGAGTGAATGAAAATGAGTGAGTGAATTCGGACACTGAGCGCGCTGGAAGGGCTGCTGCTTTTGCATGGTTTGTGCTTGCTTTTTAATAATCATTTGAAACTAGCAGCTACAGTAGTAATGAAAAGATTTATCTTGAACTCTGTCAGGGAAACTATGTATAGATAGATACAACTTTATTGTCATTGCAAAGTACAAGTACTCATCAAAGAAATGCAGTTTAGCATCTACCAGAAGTGCAAATAGTAGCATTGTGCAAATAGACAAAAGTGCAATTATAAAATATGTATCAACAAAAATAAATAAATTGCTGAATACAACCCGAATTCTGGAAATGTTGGGACATTTTTTAAATTTGAATAAAATGAAAACTAAAAGACTTTCAAATCACGAGCCAATATTGTATTCACAATAGAACATAGATAACATAAAAAATGTTTAAACTGAGAAATGTTACAATTTTATGCACAAAATGAGCTCATTTCAGATTTGATGCCTGCTACAGGTCTCAAAATAGTTGGGGGCAATACGGGGGCATTTTTCCATGGTGTAGCATCTCCTCTTCTTTTCAAAACAGTTTGAAGACGTCTGGGCATCAAGGTTTTGAGTTTCTGGAGTTTTGGTGTTGAAATTTTGTCCCATTCCTGCCTGATATAGGTTTCCAGCTGCTGAAGAGTTTGTGGTCGTCTTTGACGTATTTTTCTCTATAGGTGAAAGATCTGGACTGCAGGCAGGCCTATTCAGCACCCGGACTCTTCTATGACAAAGCCATGCTGTTGTAATAGCTGCAGTATGTGGTTTTGCATTGTCCTGTTGAAATACACAAGGCCTTCCCTGAAATAGACATCATCTGGAGGGGAGCATATGTTGCTCTAAAACTTTTATATATCTTTCAGCATTCATAGTGCTTTCCAAAACATGCAAGCTGCCCATACCGTATGCTTTTATGCACCCCCATACCATCAGAGATGCTGGCTTTTGAACTGAACGCTGATAACACGCTGGAAGGTCTCCCTCCTCTTTAGCCCAGAGGACACGGTGTCCGTGATTTTCAACAAGAATTTAAAATTTGGACTCGTCTGACCATAGAGCACTTTTCCACTTTGAAATTGTCCATTTTAAATGAACCTTGGCCCACAGGACACGACGGCGCTTCTGGACCATGTTCACATATGGCTTCCTTTTTGCATGATAGAGCTTTAGTTGGCATCTGCAGATGGCACGGTGGACTGTGTTTACCGACAGTGGTTTCTGGAAGTATTCCTGGGCCCATTTAGTAATGTCATTGACACAATCATGCCGATGAGTGATGCAGTGTCGTCTGAGGGCCCGAAGACCACAGGCATCCAATAAAGGTCTTCGGCCTTGTCCCTTACGCACAGAGATTTCTCCAGTTTCTCTGAATCTTTGAAATTTCCCGTTGAGGAACATTGTTGTTAAAGTATTCCACAATCTTTTTACGCACTCTCTCACAGCTCTGCCCATCTTTACTTCTGAGAGACTCTGCCTCTCTAAGACATCCCTTTTAAAGCTAATCATGTAACAGACCTGATATCAATTAACTTATTTAGTTGCTAGATGTTCTCCCAGCTGAATCTTTTCAAAATTTCTTGCTTTTTCAGCCATTTGTTGCCCCCGTGCCAACTTTTTTGAGACCTGTAGCAGGCATCAAATTTGAAATGAGCTCATTTAGTGGATAAAAGTGTAAAATTTCTCAGTTTAAACATTTGTTATGTTATCTATGTTCTATTGTGAATAAAATATTGGCTCATGTGATTTGAAAATCTTTTAGTTTTCATTTTATTCAAATTTAAAAAACATCCAACATTTCCGGAATTCAGGTTGTAATAATATATACCTCAAAGAGAAAGTTAAAAAAAAGAATATAGATCCAATTAGTAGTATAAACCTAGCGGTGTAATGTAGAGTTCAATAGGGTGATGGCTGACAGGAAGAAGCTGGCCCTAAGCCTGCTAGTTCTAGCGTGGATGCTCATGCATCTCTTCCCAGACGGGAGCAATTTAAACAGTTTATGGTTCGGATGAGAGGATTCTCTTATGATTTTATGAGCTCTGCACAAACACCTTCTGTGGTGAAGATGTTCAATTGCTGGTAATTGAGTGCCAATGATTCGTTGGGCAGTATTCACCACCTTTTGCAGGGCTTTCCTTTCACTCACCGTGCAGCTGCCATACCACACTGTGTGGGAATTGGTCAGAATACTCTCAATAACACAATGATAAAAGTTTGTGAGAATCTGTGGGGATAGATGGGCTTTCTTGAGGCTCCTTAGAAAATACAGACGCTGGTGCGCCTTCCCAACCAGGAATTGTTAGTGTTTTTCCGCCATGACAGATCTTCAGATATATGGACACCTAGGAACTTAAATTTGGAGATCCGTTCTACTTCAGTACCATTGATGTAGGTAGGAGAGTATCTACTACATTTCGATTTCCGAAAGTCCATCAGCTCTTTGGTTTTCACAGCATTAAGACTGAGGTTGTTGGTGGAACACCATGCTGCCAGGTTTTGGATCTGCTCCCTGTATGCAGTCTCATCATTGTTACTGATTCGACCCAACACTGTGGTATCATCTGCATACTTGATGAAGAAGTTAGAGTTATGTAGAAGCACACAGTCATGGGTAAACAGAGAGTAGAGTACTGGACTCAACACACAGTTTAAAGATTAAATATTTTTGTTGACAAAATAGCTCCAATAGGTAAAAACTATTTTCTGTAAATAAACAAATTTGTACCAAGAATATGACAGATAGGATTTTTAGTATACAGTATGTTGCTATATGTGTGTATTAAGTTAAAGATAGGGCTATGTAAGCAATACAAGCACTAAATCACCATCATTGTAGTGCACTATATTTTCTTTCACACAGTTGCATGACTATGTGTCATTTTGAATGTCTTCACAGTTTGTGTGTGGGAGTGTTTTCACTGAAGTGTTTTCTGATCCAAGATCACTCACTCAAGTGAGAAGAGCTAAGCATGATCACTCAATAGTCTCAGTGGTCTTTAAGAGATTTAAACAGAGACTGCACTATATTTGACATTTTAGAGTGTTTAGACACAAATTCATTACCAAAATAATTAGTCATAAATCTGTTGTGTCACTTTGAAATGAAACTTGATTTTCATTTTGAACATTGACTATTTGACTAATATTTTATCTTTGACCAAATATATATTGAAACTTATAAAAAAAGAAAATTGTTTAAAAAATGAAATTCAAATGGAGTCTATATGTAAAATGTTTCAGGCTAAAGTAAATGCAAAAGTTTATTATTTAGTGCATTGCAAACACTATAATATACACTAAAAAATCTGTAAAAATAGGGCATAATATACTGTATTAATTTGACAGAATTTTCCGTATTTATTTTTTACAGGTGTTTTACCTGTATTTTGAATTTTGAACTTCATTGTGTTGCGTTTTAGGATTAACGGAAATGTCTGTAAAATTACTAGATAATGTCCTGGTAATTTTCTGCCAGTACATTATTCATTTTTTTTTTTTACAGATTTCTTTTACAGTGTATGCTGATTGTATAAATATAAAACATAAACCATTTTGCATGACATGTAAAAATTTTGTTTTTGAATGGATGAATGAATAAATAAATAAAAAGGCATATCCAAACTAAAACAGATACAGTTCACCTTTAGACTTTAAGCATAATTGTGATCTCATTTGAAAGAAGATACTTGGCATTTTGTTGTCCTCAAGATATTAGAAATTTGTTTTAATGAAATATCTTTGACACAAAATTGACCTTGTTGCTGTTTAGAAACTCAATGCACCTAAAGCCTTTTTTTTTAAGACCATGCCATGTGATTTTATTTAGAGGAGACTCTAAAATGCTAACTGAAGTTTATTCACATCTTCCAAGCATCCATTCAGTCTATTATCTCTTTTGTCTTGGGCTACATTCACACCGCAGGCAAAAGTGGCCCAAATCTGATATTTTTGCTCATATGTGCCTCAGATCTCTCCATTCATGTTCGTTCTAATCCTGCACACATCCACACCTCTCCGGCCAGAATATATCACCAGATCAGAAGAGTCAAGGGTGTATTTATGTATATCAAAATACTTTGTTTGTGTGTTCTTTATTCTTTCAGACACAGTAGCCCAGCTGATTCCGGATGAAGGCACTCCATTGTATGCAAGGGTACAGCAGTACCGTGAGCTGCTGGACGGACTGCCCATGGATGCTTACACACATGGATGCATCCTGCATCCTGAACTCACAATTGACTCCATGATCCCAAAGTACGCCACTGCTGAAATACGTAGTAAGTGATGCTACAATTCAGTGCACCATGAATTCCTACTAGAGATACTGTACAAAATTGCAAACAACGTCTTTTTTTGTTGTTGTTAAAAATTTATACTCTTAAAGGGATAGTTCACCCAAAAATGAAAATTATCCCATGATTTACTCACCCTCAAGCCATCCTAGGTGTATATGACTTTCTTCTTTCAGACGAATACAATTGGAGATTTATTTTAATATATCCTTGGTCCTCCGAGCTTTATAATGGTTGCGAATGGGGTGCCACATTCTGAAGCAATGCGTTATTTTAAGAAAAATATCCATATTTAAAACTTTATAAATTCAAATATCTAGCTTCTAGCGGATGACCGTACGTATACTGTGCAAGTCGCTTTGCACCAAATGTAATATCGTAAGCATAGACGTATCTCGCGGTTCAAACAAATAGGGCTCCTCTTCTCTTATATCGAAGTCCTCCAACATTTCTCTTTAAAATTTTTCATTTTAGACTTCTAATTCGTGACCAGTGTGTTTTGTTCTATCCTCTGTGCTTCTGCGTTTGTCATTGCGTCAGGTCAGAGGTTGCTCTTCCGCCGCAAATTGAGGCATACGGCCGTCTGTCGGAAGCTGGTTATTATAGTTAGTAAAGTTTTAAATATGGATATTTTTCTTACAAAAACCTATCGCTTCGCTTCAGAAGGCCTTTATTAATCCACTGGAGTCACATGGATTACTTTTGATGGATGCATTTTATTTTTGCTTCAAAATGTGGTCCCCCCCATTCACAACCATTATAAAGCTTGGAGGAGCAAGGATATTTTTAAATACATCTCCAATTGTGTTCATCTGAATGAAGATATACACCTAGGATGGCTTGAGGGTGAGTAAATCATGGGATAATTTTTATTTTTTGGTGAACTAACCCTTTAAAAATAAAGGCATCTAAGGCATCAATACTGTGAAAACCCCTGGTAACACTTTATTTAGACATTCCACCAAAGACTTTAGATATACAAAGACGGTGCACTCATTACTATAAATAGGAATAAGTCCCGCCTTCTAAATAAAAGAACCAATCGCCAACTGGTAAAGTCACTGCTGCAGCTGCCTTTAGAGCAGTGTTGCCAAGTCCGCGGTTTTCCAGTGAAATTGGGCTACTTTAACACTGTTGCCGAGGGTTGTTTTTCATGTCCGTGGGTTGAAGCAACCCCAAAAAACATCACTAAAATACTCTAATGCTGGCCTGTTTATTCAGAGTTCATCGATATTCAATCCACTGTAAACCCGCATTGCTCACCTATTACATAACGTGCCAGTACAATGTAAATCAGGCCAAAGAGCTGATCCAGCCAATGTACTGCAGCATAATAAATTGTCATGGAAACCCAGCATAATTGCAAATAAATCTCTTTTATGGTTTATAACTTGGAAGGAGTCCCTATGATAGGTGTTGTTTATCACAGTCACTGCTTTGATTTTATTTAATTATTTGTCAGGAGCATTAAAACTTTGCAGAAAAAAAGTGCCAGTTCACAGTGTGCCACCCAACAGTTAAAGTATTAACTACTCTACACATAACTCATCACGAAGGAATTCCTAGGGCTACATGACCTGGATAACTTTACAGATTTCTGGGGTTTTACAATGTAAATATGTAACCAGATGAAAGCTCTCTTACTGACATAGACATTCTGGTCTGATTTCTTTCAGGACATTTGGCCAATGCAGCATCTGAACTAATGAAGTTGGACCATGAGGAACCCCAACTGACAGAGCCATACCTCTCCAAGCAGAAAAAGCTCATGGTAAGCTAGAAGTTTAACTACATACATGTTGCGTATCACAATTTGAATGGATGCTATAGCATATAAGTTATCTTAGCTGAAATAAGAGATAAATCTTAGTTTGAATATGAAATAATAGCTTGTCCTGGTCTTGAATACTTACATTTTCTAGGCAAAGATCTTGGACCATGACAATGTGAACTACCTGAAAAAAATTCTTGGAGAGTTGGGAATGGTACTAGACCAAGTAGAGGCAGAGCTGGAAAAAAGAAAACTGGAATATCAAGGTGTGTTTTTCTTTCCCATTAATTTCAACAAATAAAATAAATAATAATAAAATAACCTTTATAAAATAAATTATAATAACCTTATTTTAAGTTATTTAAAAAAAAAAAAACAGCATTATTAAAAAACTAAAAAATATAACCATAATAAAATAAAATATAATCATCTTAACCATAATCATCTTTATTGATTTTTCTATTTTGTCATGTTACTCCTGTAAATCACAAGAATTAATTTGTTAGTCTGCATTCGTTTACATTAGAAATATTAGCTGTTTCTGATCTTACTTTTTCAAGAACATCCTCAAGTTGTCTTTCCTGTCTACACAGGTCAAAAATGTGAATTATGGCTTTGTGGACCTACTTTTACACTAGCTGATATTTGTCTTGGAGCCACATTGCACAGGCTCAAGTTCTTGGGACTCTCAAGGAAATTCTGGGAGGACGGGAGCCGGCCGAACCTGCAGTCGTTTTTTGAGCGGGTGCAGAAGCGCTACGCTTTCCGCAAGGTGTTGGGGGACATCCACACGACCCTGCTCTCTGCGGTTCTACCCAATGCATTCCGAATGGTAAAAAAGAAGCCCCCGTCCTTCTTTGGGGCGTCCTTCTTAATGGGCTCACTCGGGGGGATGGGCTATTTTGCCTATTGGTTTTTAAAAAAGAAATACATGTAGTGAATGTGCTCTTGTAGTGTTTTGTGTCTGTGTATCTGTGTGATGTTCGAACTTTTCGGTAACACTGTTTTACGAGAGCAGGAAAATCAAGACAATATACAGAGATTAACACTATTACTTACTTGGGTGAATACTTAAATAAATATATAATGAGAACATTCCAAGACTAGGAATTCTTCTTAACAGCACCTTCTCTGGTAATTGATGCCTTCATTTTTTTTTATGATTTACTGGTTTATTTTATTCATACTAGGCTTGCATACTGCATAACTATATTCTGTTGTTCTGTCCAGATTATAAACACTACACATTCTGACATTTAGTTCACCTGTATTCGATTATAAGGTATAGCACAACGGCTAAATAAACTTTTAAGTATATTATAAACTTAAATCCCAAATAATGTTTATTAAAGGTGCAGTAAGCAATTCCTGAGAAAGGCCCTGTCCCAAATGGCACACTTCATATGCACTTGCGGTCTTGCGGTCTTACAATGGCCACCACGTGCAGCGTAGGGTGTCCCATTTGTCATTTTAGGTATCAGAAAGGTGCTCGTTAACGCCCCCTTTGCAGCCGATAGTGTGCCCTAGATGCACACTTTTGCTGAGCCCGCAAGTCTGCAAGCATTATATCACAAAAGTGTGGACTCGGATTGCGAGGACTTAGGGTTCCTTTTAGGACAGGGCCAAACACTGTTGATATTTGAAATCAACCCAAACAAACACACCCCTTCTTCATTGCTCCGCCCCCAAAATGCACAAACATGCAATGGAAGAGTGGATGTCTCTTTAACATAGCTGAAGCGAAAAACTAAAAATAAAGCAAAGATGACGAACCAACGACAAAAAATAAACATACAGTACACAAGTACAACCCAAATTCCGGAAATGTTTGGACGTTTTTTAAATTTGAATAAAATGAAAACTAAAAGACTTTCAAATCACATGAGCCAATATTTTATTCACAATAGAACATAGATAACATAAATGTTTAAACTGAGAAATTTTACAATTTTATGCACGAAATGAGCTCATTTCAGATTTGATGCCTGCTACAGGTCTCAAAATAGTTGAGACGGGGGCATGTTTACCATGGTGTAGCATCTCCTCTTCTTTTCAAACAGTGTGAAGATGTCTGGGCATCAATGTTATGAGTTTCTGGAGTTTTGGTGTTGAAATTTGGTCCCATTCTTGCCTGATTTAGGTTTCCAGCTGCTGAAGAGTTTGTGGTCGTCTTGCTCTAAAACCTTTATATACCTTTCAGCATTCATAATGCCTTCCAAACAATGCAAGCTGCCCATACCGTATGCACTTATGCACCCCCATACCATCAGAGATGCTGGCTTTTGAACTGAACGCTGATAACACACTGGAAGGTCTCCCTCCTCTTTAGCCCGGAGGACACGGCGTCTGTGATTTCCAATAAGAATGTCAAATTTGCACACGTCTGACCATAGAACACTTTTCCACTTTGAAACAGTCGATTTTAAATGAGCCTTGGCTCACAGGACACGACGGCGCTTCTGGACCATGTTCACATATGGCTTCCTTTTTGCATGATAGAGCTTTAGTTGGCATCTGCAACTGGCACCGCGGATTGTGTTTACCGACAGTGGTTTCAGAAAGTATTCCTGGGCCCATTTAGTAATGTCATTGACACAATCATGCCGATGAGTGATGCAGTGTCGTCTGAGGGCCCGAAGACCACGGGCATCCAATAAAGGTCTTCGGCCTTGTCCCTTACGCACAGAGATTTCTCCAGTTTCTCTGAATCTTTTGATGATGTTATGCACTGTAGATGATGAGATTTGCAAAGCCTTTGCAATTTGACGTTGAGGAACATCGTTTTTAAAGTATTCCACAAACTTTTTACGCACTCTTTCACAGCTTGCCCATCTTTACTTCTGAGCGACTCTGCCTCCCCAAGACATCCCTTTTATAGCTAATCATGTTACAGACCTGATATCAATTAACTTATTTAGTTGCTAGATGTTCTCCCAGCTGAATATTTTCAAAATTTCTTGCTTTTTCAGCCAATTGTTTCCCCCGTGCCAACTTTTTTGAGACCTGTAGCAGGCATCAAATTTGAAATGAGCTCATTTAGTGGGTAAAAGTGTAAAATTTCTCCGTTTTAACATTTGTTATGTTATCTATGTTCTATTGTGAATAAAATATTGGCTCATATGATTTGAAAGTCTTTTAGTTTTCATTTTATTCAAATTTAAAAAACGTCCCAACATTTCCGGAATTCGGGTTGTATATACAAGCAAGAGTTGGTTGTTGGCAGGGTTGCCAGTTTTCACAACAAAACCCGCCCAATTGCTGCCCGTTCCTGGGGGTAAAATCCGTGTTTTTGGCAGGGTTCTCCTGGTAAAATTCGCATTCCAGGGGCTAAATATCATGTTATTTGGGGTCGCTTCAACCCACGGACATGAAAAACAACCCGCGGCAACAGTGTTAAAGTAGCCCAGTTCCGCGGGAAAATCACAGACTTGGCAACACTGATTGTTAGTCACCAGCAGCACACCAGCTCCAGACAAACAATGAAACTCAAAACTGTCCTGTTACAATTGCTAACATTACAACAACAGCATATCTTGGTTCTATGAAACAGCAAAACCAATGTTACTCACGTATGAAGCAGAAACAACGCAACCTCGGCGTCCGTTTTCAGGCCTTCCCGCTTAGGTCTCTCCGGCGCTGGAAAGCTTTTCTAATATTAGCGCGGGTCCTAAAGCTCTTGCCTGATCATAACCTTTCTTTTTCTAGTGGTATTCCTCTGACCTTTTCTCTTTTGTAATATCTCTTTTTCTACAGTCTTTCTTCAAATCTCCCTCTTGCTCACTCTCTCTCCTCCCCCATCATGAGTGGACACGCCCCCTTCTGCTGATTGGCTAAGTGTTTTGTGGTGCTCGGTCCGATCCACTTTCAACAGCGTTTCTCAGAAATCACTTACTGCACCTTTAAAGTACCCCGAATTCTTAATTAAGCATCTGTTTTTGTATTATTGGCCATTGACAGGTTTCCAAACACTTTGCACTTAAAAGACTCAAAATTTTGAGACTATTCTGCCAAACTTGTCAGCATTGTCATTCACTTTTTAGTGCAGATCCCAGCACATTTACACGTGAAACACTGTTCATTAACAGAATCCAACACATTGCAATTTTCAGTGTTAGCAAACATTTCACAAGCCTAAATTTACAGAATATTACACATCTTACCAAGAATGCAAAAACAGAAAAAACTAAAGAGAACAGAATGTGTTCCTCATATAAGACTGCCAATCTAAGCATTTTCTTTCCTATGTAATTGTATTTTTATTTTATTTTATTTATTTTTTTTATCACTAGCAAAAGTCCTCAAAAGTCTACTAAACCACAGGATGAGTAAAGTTTCTTTCTTGAAATGTAGGTGGTGTAGAAATGTGAATGTGAAATGCCAGTTCTGAGTGTAAAAATTACTGGGACATTTGGTATGAAAACAAACACACCATTATATTCAGTAGAAAAACTAGGCTTATAATAAAAATCAAATGGTCATTTAAACTAGTAGGCTATATCCATTTTTAAGCATGCAACTGTTTGATGCAATGGGTTTATAACCAAAGACAATGACAGTTTTTTCTTTCTTTGTAAGTTTTCAGTAATGTTCAGAAAAAAGAAGAGTTTGTGTACACTCTTCTTCTTAAGTCAATTTCATTTGACTTACAAAAAACTGTGAGACACCATTAAATGTTTGCCAGCAAACACAAGAATATAACAGAATTATATACATTATATGAGAGTTCTGTTTCGCCTCACACACAAGCCATATACAACTGTGCAGATGTATTAATACTCTATTATTATTTTATTTTATGTACTGCTGTTAGTCATTTTCAATACTATAACTACAACAAATGTACAGTACATCTGAGAATATCTCAACACCTCAAATCTCACGTAGAAATACACTTAATCTGGAATGTTTGATATAAATTGCCATAAGTGTTGATCCCTACTCTAAAACGGAATGACTGGAAGTTAAATTAATACATGAACAATATATTGATGTCTGTGGTCATTAGACTTCACAATAAATTATTTTATTTTGTAATTTTTATTTTTATATTTTTAAAATATGCATTTATTTACAGTGCTTTCTAAGATGTTTGTTCATGAGCCTTAATTTGTTCAGTTGCCATCGATTTCAATAAATGAAAATGCTTACCTTAACCTCTTCGTATGGTCTGTGTGCAGCACAAGCTACATATAGAAATGATCTACTTTATTACAAAAACAGCTGATGAATCAGTGAAACAAATGCCTATTTTATAAGAAATACACTGGACTCTGAGCATTTCTGTAGCTCAAACAGTAGAGCATAGTGCCAAGGTTTGATGCATGAATTGCTAAAAATGCATCTTGAATGCATTAATGCAATGTAAATCGCTTAAAGGGATAGTTCACCCACAAATGAAAATTATCCAATGATTTACTCAAAGATTTATAATGGTAGTGAACGGGGGGCATGTTTTGAAGCCCAAAATAAATGCATCCATCCAACATAAAAAATAATCCATACAGCTCCAGGGGGTTAATCTAGGCCTTCTAAAGCGAAGCGATGGGTTTTTGTAAGAAAAATATCCATATTTAAAACTTTGTAAAGTAAAATAACTAGCTTCTGGCAGACGGGCGTACGCATCCGCAGAAGAGTGACCTCTGACCCAATGCATGACGCAATGATGAACGCGGAAGCGCAGAGGATAGAGCAAAACAAAACACTGGTCACGAATTAGAAGTCTAAAACGAGAAATTTTAAAGAGAAATGTCAGAAGATTTCGATATAAGAGAAGAGGAGCTTGAGTTTGTTGCCTAGCCCTATTTGTTTGAACCACGAGAGGCGTCAAAGCTTATGCTACTCCTACATCCTGTATCATACGTCGCGTCAGAGATTACTATTTACTCATACGGCCGTCTGGCGGAAGCTAGTTATTTTAGATTATAAAGTTTTAAATATGGATATTTTTCTTACAAAAACCCATTGCTTCGCTCCAGAAGGCCTTTAACCCCCTGAGCCGTATGGATTATATTTATGATGGATAGATGCATTTATTTTTGGCTTAAAAATAGGCCCCCCCGTTCACTACCATTATAAAGCTTGGTAGAGCCAGGATCTCCAGCTGTGTTTGTCTCAAAGATAGTCATATACACCTAGGATAGCTTGAGGGTGAGTAAATCATGGGATAATTTTCATTTTCTAACCCTTTAAAAGCATTTATGCATAATTGCAATGTACATTTAAAATGAGCCTTTATTACAAAAATCACATTTAATTTATTTTGCTGTTCATATTTCTATTTAAGTGTAAAATATTTGAATTTATAATAATAATGAATAATCTGGTACTGCTTTTCTGTCTGGTTTGATTTTTTTTTCAAAAGAAGTATAAACATTAGCAGATTTTTAGGTGTTTATTGGTTCTATTAACATTGCAATTAGAAGAAAAAAAATAAAACCATGTACTTTCTGATTTGTTTTACCCATAAATACATTTGTTTAACTAAGACAGCATTCATAAAAAAAAAAAAATAATAAAAAAAAAAAGCATACAAAAAAAACCCAGTCCTTATATTGAAATCCAATGTCCGTCTTTCTACAACTCAAATTTCTCCCTCTAATTTGGTCCCCTCTAGTCTGAGGTCTGCATCATTCCTGCCCACAGTGAAAAGGCTGATGACAGCAAGCAGAGCGGCCAGCATCATCCCCGCACAGCCAGCAAACATGTGTCTGGTGCCACTGCCAGCCTCACCCGCACCGGCCCCCGACACCTCCCCGTGAAGGGCCAGCAGCCCCAGGCAAGCCAGGAGGTGAAGAGGCAAGCGAAACCAAGCCAGCACGGCGGCTCTGCGTTCCATGGGAACCACGCGGCCCTGGAGAAAACTTACCGCCGGGAAATAAAGCCCGCAGGCTAGTTCGAGCAGAAGGAAGGCAAGAAGAGATTCCCTTGGCCGGGGCTGGCCGGGCACAGTGGAGAAGGTCAGCATAAAGAGGGAGAAGAAAGCTAGTAGAACGGCTAAGCAGAGCAGGTGACCGGGTTGGAGTCGATACGGGGCCGACGTGGCCAGTCGGAAAAGCGTGGAGCCAGCCAAGCTAGCCGCCATCAGACTGGAAAAAATGATTCCTAGCGGCGGGCCGTGTGGGTCCAATACAGGAGTCCAAAGAAAAACAAATATATAGAGAACACTTTCAAAAAGTGCCTGAACACCACCCAGAAGCATAACACGGCGGTCTGACAGCAAACAGCGCAAGCCGTCCACACAGCTACGCCAGAAACGGGCTCGCGTTGACATTTGTAACTTGGGGGCGTTTAGAGGGTTGAGAAGGGGGGCGTTCTTGTCTCCATGTGCGCCCTCCTGTCTGTCCTCCTGACCCCATTCGGACAGCACAAACCAGGCACAGGCGGCAAGGCTTGGGATCGCCAAAAGAAATGGAGCGACCGGTCCCAGCCCAAGCCATTCGGCAAACAAATTTGCCACCAGCCCGGCGCCCACTGCCAGTCCGTGATTCCAATTTGCAACTTTACCGAAGGTAACAGGGATCCATTCTTTGGGAAAATCATGGACGTCAACGTGACCGTGCAAATACCAGGCCTCAAAAGTGGTGGTTAGCAGAGAGGTGGACAGGCCTCCTAGAACACGTCCTAGTATGAGCACAAAATAGTCTTGTGACAGCTTGGTAATGCAGCAGATTGAATAGGTCAGGCAGAAGAGGAGACATGTCTGTCTTCGCCCAAGAAACTGTGGTAGCCAGCCAGCCACTGGGGCAAACAGCACGCAAGAAGCCAGACCAAATACATATAGGATGGCGATCTGAGATTCCAGGAAGTTGTAATGTCGGTACAGTTTATAAAGGTAAGGTCCCTGCAGCCAGTCTGCCCAGAGGGCCAGGAGATACGCCTTCAGAAAGAGCTTCTGAAAACGTTGGAAAGCCGGATTGGCAACGGCTGTCTGTGTGGCCTGGAATGAGGTGAGACGACGGGCTGCGATCTCTAAAGCCACGCACAGTCCTCCCAAAACTATAAATGCCAGGTATGCTGTCACAAACATGATGGACAAACGCTTTCGGGTGACTGGAGGAATCCTAAATAATCCTAGATCATCATTCTCCTACAGCTCTTGGTCCAGTGAAATGTATGGTTCATCTGCGGAAAGGGAAAAATGAGAAAATGAGTGCATAATAAATCATAAATGTCAAAGAAAAGTTAATTAACAATTATTTTGTACCAAAAAATGTCTTACCAAAAATGACATTCTTCATCATGCGACTTTCAAAAAATATCAGGCAACTGCTGGATAAACCAAATGGAGAAATCATCATGTCAGACTGACAGCTTGATATCTGAAATGAGCCATATGGTCACTATCAATACATTATATAAACAAAAACAACCCTATATATATATATATATATATGTGTGTGTAGAGAGAGAGAGAGAGAGAGATTCAACTTGACTTGTTGACTAAGCTTTAAACACATCCATAACTGTTTGGTTAAAAGCCTTAAATACACCTACCTTACTCCTAACATTGTCATGAAAGGTTTGCAAAGTCTTCGCAGATTTTGAGATAAAATACCTTTTCTATGCCATGATTTCCGATGCTTTTACAGCATAAATGTCTGCAATATTTGCTCTACAATATCCGTGTGTGTTTCCGGGTTACTCAAACGTAATGACGCAAAACAGGAGGACGCCTGTGCTTAGCTTATAAATATTAATTACGTATCACGGCGTTGAAACGTAGGGCTCTCTGATTGGTTACAAAGCAGAAGTTAGCAACGATGAATTTACCAAAGCGGAATTAACGAATTCTTCTGTTGTCGGCGATCGACTGACAATGTGAATATTAATTAGGTTATGTAGCAGGACGCTTAATCCAAGCAACGTTGGATTAAGCGTGAATGAAACGTAAACTTGACTATTTTATTAATATTCAGTTGAAGTTGAAATGCCATTTCGCTACTGCGAGTGTCCACACGATGTCACTATAACACCGTTAACTATATAAAGCAATGTCTTGAATAATTTTATGGATGAGATCTGTAATGGCTCTCAGATTAACTAAAGACAATAATACACAATACCACTAAAATATGATAGCTTCTACAAATACGTTTTTAAAGCATAAGAATTAGAAAAATACATTTAATCTGGCTTCATTTTAACTGATTCTGTTATAAATAAAGACTAAATAGTAGCCTATGCTTTTCCAGTGTCCTGAATTAAAGTGGATTAACTGAGTCTGTTTGACAACCAAAACGTGACTGACAGTTTCAGGCCAGTTACAATTATTTCTACATTACTCTGAAAAAGCTCCTGACATGAAGTCTGCCGAGGAAAGGCATGACAACAATTAATGGTTTGTCTACTTAGTTTATCTTTAGAAAGCATAAAACATGCATTGATGCTGCAATATGTTGCAGCAGGCAACGCTCACCAAGACTGCATTTATTTGATCAAAAATGTTTTCTATTTTAACATATTTTAAAGTATAATTTATTCCTGTGATGCAAAGCTGAATTTTCAGCATCATTACTCCAGTCTTCAGTGTCACATGATCCTTCAGAAATCATTCTAATATGCTGGTTTGTTGCTCAAGACACATTTCTTATTATTATCAATGTTGAAAACAGTTTTTGCTGCTTAATATTTGTTTTTGTGGATATTGTGATCAGTTTGAGGTAAGTATAAGATTTAATTTTATTAATCAAGAATGCATTAAAAAGTGACATTAAAGACATTTATAATGTTACAAAAGATAAAATATTAAGAAAATAAAAATAAAATAATTAGAAAAATATTAAGCAGCAAAAACTGTTTTCAACAACAATAACCATTTAGCACCAATAAAATTACTGTATTTTTGATAAAATAGTACTGTTTTTACTGTAGTGTGTGTGTGTGTGTGTGTGTGTATATATAACTTTAAACAGACAAAACAGACAACATCAGAATAGATAATCTTGTATTTATATTGGTTCTACGGAAGAAAACAATTTACAAAATATACATTACATTATAATTGAATAACATTACTTTATCAGCCATAATCAACTCAACTGATCAAATCAGTCCAAAATGCCTTCTTGACATGCTTTGTGATCTCAGTAAAGGCTGTACAGATACTGTGCTGGTGCCAGAAGTTCAGGGGCTCTTTCTCACAACCATCCATTGCTTACAAGGCACCAAACGCCCCGTTTCAGTCAAACACACGACTGCGAATCCCTCATTCTCTGAACAGGCAGTTAAATCAGTGTACCTGTGCAGTACTTTCAGTAAGAAAACAACAAAACATAACATGCATAGGAGAGAATGCTGGTTTTGTATCCTTAGATTCAGATATATTCTTAAAGGAGAATGTGTAGAAATATACTTTGACATGCTGTATTCAGCTTGATGATGATAATAAAAAAGCAAACAAACAAATATGACAGTTTTATCTAATCTCAAAAGTGAAATGACATTTAAAAAGTTGTTGTAGAGACAGTACATCTCCTGTAATTAAATGTTAAACACTAACACAGGTGATAAATGTATTCTTTATTGTCTTTAACTAAAGTTTTAATGTGGTGTAACTGTATGAGTGATATCTATGGCTTATGTACATGGTATTTCTGTCCCTTTCTCAAACACACAGGCACATATACTCACACAATTGGCTTTAAATGGTCCCTAAAATTACCTTTCTACTGTATACATGGTGTACTTGACTAAAGACTGTGTATTTCAGTTTGCAGGCAGTACAGAGGAATGACCCGTTTTTTGGTCTTCAGAAGTTCTGTGGTAAGCTTATATATGATGATGATGATGATATGACTGGCAAAACTTTCCCTCGGATGAACATAATCAACAATGCTCTCGAGGCGAGCTGAACAGAAGGGCAATGCATGTATGAAAATGATCCGTGAAAGCTTAAATGGAGATATAGTCTTGTTTAGAGCTTGCTGAGAGCCATCTGTTCATTGTGTTCCTCATTAACAGGCATCATAAAGAATGGTTCCTATGGGAACATGCTCAACATCTCTCCCTAAATGAGCAGTCTTTCTCTTTCTCTTAACCAGGAAAGGTGTTCTCTGATTGGCCAGTCATGGCCTTTGGTTGAGTTCCAGCTGGAGCGACAGATAGCTCAGGGATCGATACGGAAGGCCAGCAGCTTGTCGGAGTGAAGGTTGTTGAGGGTGCGCAGGTCTGGAAGACGCAGGAGCAGTTTGGGAAAGAGGGAGTTGTCGTCAGGACGGCGACGGGTGACTAAGGTGCGCAGCGCTCGGATGAGTCCTTCCTGTAACTGTTCGACAGCCACAAAATCCGAAATGCCAGAGCAATCTGTGGATAAATGAAAAAAAAAAACATTTATTATCAAAAACCAACAATAATTTATAAGTAAATTTTTAGAATAAATAATTAGATTATAAATAAGATTGTAAATAAATTGTACATATATATACAGTCAAACCAAAAATGATTCAGACATTTTTGATATATTTTTACTAGGACACTATAGTTCATTTATGTAAGTGAGGATAGCAAAATAAAATAAACTGTGACATATTATACCCAAAAATTCTTCATACAGTGAACTACCAGTAAAAATGATAAAAATTTGGAACCAAAAATTATTCAGACACTTTGACCTGACCATGTTTTGCTTAAGTGTTATCTGACATAATTAAGATTATTTTTTCTGACACAGTTTAACTGTCATATTTTATTACCATTTTTTTAAACTATAGTGAATAAACTGTAATAAGGAATGAAATGTTCAAGGTGTCTGAATAAATTTTGGTTTGACTGTATATATATATATATATATATATATATATATATATATAGTTACCATATCTGTTATAGATAAAGAATTTTTTTTTAATTTATCTGTATTGTTCAATATTGTATATTTAATTGTGCATATATATGCATATTCATTTCCCCTATTTTTACATTTAGATTATCTCTTCCATACATAAAATAATTTAATAACACTGTTGTTAAATGTTATCTTTTAGAAATTCTCAAAATGAATATACTTTTTTTTTTTTTATTGTACATTATATCAAAGTCAGTGGGGTTCACTGTTGTTTTCGACCCCAGTGATTTTTATTTTATGGATATAAACTGTTGACAAATTCTTCAAAATATTTTCTTATGTGTTCTGCAGAAGAAAGAAATTTTTACTGGTTTGGAGCTACATGAAAATTGAGTTTTAATAGTGTTATTTTAAAATAATAATTTTTACTATTTATCTGACATTTATCGGTTATAGGCTAGAACACAAATAATAATAATAATCTTAAAGGAATAGTTCACCCAAAAATGAAAATTCTGTCATCATTTACTCACCCTCAAGTTGTTCCAAATCTGTATAAATGTCTTTGTTCTGCTGAACACAAAGGAAGATGTTTTGAAGAAAGTTTGTAACCAGGCTGTTTTGGGGCACCATTGACTTCCACAGTAGGAAAAAAAATACTATGGAAGTCAATGGTGTCCCAGAACTGTTCAGTTTCCCACATTCTTCAAAATATCTTCTTTTGTGTTCAACGGAACAAATAAATTTATACAGGTTTGGAACAACCAGAGGCTGAGTAAATTATGACAGAATTTTCATTTTTGGGTGAACTATCCCTTTAATATTGCATTGAATGTGCATCGCTATTATAAATAATTAGAAGGGATGCACCGATTTGAACATTTTGGCCGATACGGATAACCGATAATTCTTTATATTTGAAAGCCAATAACCGATATACTGGCCAATAAATCTAAATCCAAATTTTTATATAATTTTTGAGAGCCTGATTACAAAAACAAAAGTCTCAGCATTAAAAGCCATGTCCCAAGCACACAATTATAATGTTCTCATAATAATTTTATGTAGCCTATATGACAGACTTGCATTTAACTGTATTTTCCTTTTTGAAAGTGATTTCAATCATATTTAAAGCAATTCAAAACCATAATGGCAGACATTGCGCATCCGAAGTATCTCAGCTGGAGGAAATAATTCATTATTTATCGGCTTTAATATATCGGCTAAGTCTTCTTATCGGGCCGATAACGATAGCTTTAAAAATGAACATATATCGGCCAATACTGATATGGTGGCCGATATATCGTGCATCCCTAATAATTGGTTCAAATCGCTAACACTAAGCATGAGTAATAATTATATACTGTCTCTCTCATAGGCCTGTCCACTGAACGCATACCCTTTTATGCATGCCATAGCAAATAGCACTAAATAACTAATTAATCAGTGTTGCTGGTACCTGCAGAAACCAGCACCACAGCCATGAAGAGTGCCATCTCATCTGACTCCAGGCCCAGAGAGCTCAGCTTGGAACTGAACTCAAACATGGTGTCCAGCAAGGAGCCCATACCCAGACCCCTAAGAGTGCCCAGCGGGTATGTTTGCCCATTCAGAAAAGTCACTGATCTTTCCTTGTGGTTGAACAGTGAGCAAAACCTCACCATAAGCACCTGCAAAGGGCAACAAGATAAGATGGATGTGAAAAGACTGACCCAGATGATGTGCGTATTTTTCACTCTCAAAAAAAGACAACAACAAGTCAGCATTTTGTAGGTTGACATCCCTAAGGGGGTTAACACTGTGCCACTATCTACACATTGCTGTGTTTGTTTTGAGTGACCTGACATGTCAACCTTTGGCTTAACCAATGGCATGAGTTTGAATTAGGACGAATTGGGAAATCTGTTTGGGTAGTGTGTCTTTAATGCTAATACAACATTAGGAGAATTACAAGGGTTATGTAATCAATACCTGGAAAGTGCCTGCTTTGAGCAACATGACTTGATCATGCTGGCAGAGATCCTGGAAGCCTGGAATGCCCTTTGCGAACTCGACCACTTCACGTACAGCCGGCGTGAAGCATTGTGAGAAAGACTCCCACACCTGCTGACTGGAGATGCCAGGTGCTGACACAGGGCATGCGTTCAGTGGACAGGCCTATGAGAGAGACGGTATATAATATTTTTATTAGCACATATGCTTAATTTATTGATCTACTCCTGTATTTTGATCTTAAATTATCCTTATAAACGTAATATTGCTGCTATAATGAAACACTCTCATTATTTATACCCAGTGCTTCGTAGTAACTGATTATATATAAACTAGTGCTGTCAAGTGATTAATCGCGATTAATCACTATTAATCGAATCCAAAATAAAAGTTTGTGTTTACATAATACATGTGTGTAGTGGATATTTATTATATATATATATAAATGCACACACATACATGTATATATTTAAGAAATATTTACATGTGTATATTTATGTATAATGTATATTATATATATATTTTATACATAAATATATTTTTTTTAAATATATACACGCATGTGCATGTATTTATACATAAATATACACTACACACATATATTATGTAAACACAAACTTTTATTTTGGATGTGATTAATCACGATTGTTTGACAGCACTAATACAAACTGGATCACGTAATCAGATTCCAAAAATTAAAAACTTGTAATTAGATTATATTATGTTTTAAAATACTCATAATCAGACCACAGTTCAATTTTTTATTAATTACATGATTACTAAATATTCAGAAAATGGCAGTAAACTATTCAAGATTCATTGATTCTCCCCAATTCTTTTTTTTATCTATTAAATTTTCTAGTCTAAAAAAGATTATTGCTTATCTATGTTCGGAATATTTTGTGGAACTGCACACATAGACTGGCCACTAGTCAATATTTAATCTTTTTTAGTTTTTTATTTTGTGTTTTTTTCTTTTAATTTAACATTTTTAAGATTTTATTAATTATTAGCTATTCATCAATTTACGAACCCCCTGCAGTTCCTTCACAAACCCCAGTTCGGGAAACCCTGACATAAATATAACATTTAATGCACTTTAGGTTGTTGATCACAAAGAATGGCATAAATATTCTTTCTCTTTGTATTTTTATGTCAATATGGTACAAGATTTAACTATTAAAATCAATGTGTTAAACGTGTTAGCTTAAAAGTAATCTAAAAGTAATCAAAAAGTAGTCCGATTATATTATCTAAAATGTGTAATGTAATAGATTACACTACTAACTACAATTTTCATGATGAAATGTAATGGGCTACAATTTGTAAGTAATCTACCATGCACTGTATATATTCAAAACATTCCTCACCAGCACTTTGGAGCCAGCAGGCAACTTAAACGGACAGGAGGCCTGGCTTTGGGACTCGCCGGTCATGTAGCTGTTGTAATCGGCGTGAGTGGGTTGTGAGGGCAGGCTGACGCTAGACTGGGAGTGATTTTGGCTGAATGAAGGAGCGTAGCTGTACCGACTGTTGTCCACCAATGAGACCGGGCATTTTCTGTCACTGGAAGCAACTGGGCAGCGAGGCGGAGCCGAGAAGCTTTCATGGGTAGTTGCGTGGTACCCTCCAAGAGGGTTCGCATGAGGATAGTTGCTGTCCTGAGAAGGGTTGTTATGAAAGGTGTTGGTGTTCATGTTGCCCGCACGCTTGTTTAGATGGTCCTGCGTGTTTGTGAAGATGTCCTGGTAGGTTCGGGTTAAGGAACCAATGGCCTCTTTGGATTGGTTCTCACTGGGGCTTGGAGGAGGTTCGCGTGGTGGGGAGGTTTCCATGCCCATGGTGGATGATTCGTTGAGGCTGTTCATGTAGCTCTGCATCTCATCCAAAAGCCGCTGCTTCTCTCGTTTAGGGATGCGGCCGAAACGCACAGCTAGTGGACAGAGAGAGAAACAACAGTCACAATTTGTTTTCTTCATAAATGTATTTTCCATTATTGTGCCTGCTTCATCTGTGCATGTTATTTTAAAGAAAAAAATATATTTGTAATGTTTAATGTTTTATCATAATGCAGCAATTTTTAGTTGCAAGTTAAAGGGATAGGTTACCCAAAACTGAATAGAAAAGTCTGTCATTATTTACTCACCGTCATGTTGTTCTAAACCTGTGTGACTTTCTTTCTTTTGTGAAACACAAAAGAAGGTATTTTGGAGATTTTTTCCAACTGTTTGTCCATACAATGAAAGTCAGTGGGGTCCAAAACAACATTAAACCCCAAAACAGCATTGAACCCCTTCTCTTTCATTGTATTTTACAAAATATTTAATGTTCAAAAGAAGAAAGAAAGTCAGGTTGAGTAAATAATGACAGAATTTTCATTTGTGGGTGTACTATCCCTTTTAATGCATTGTGAATTTTCATTTCATGTTGTCTTTTAATTTGAGCCAAAATAAACATCTGGGATGTATTAAAGGCAATTAATCTGAAATTGTGTAGTCATATGCCATGTTAAAAATACAAAATGTTGTGAAACTACTGCATTTACTATGCAAATGTCTGACAAACCAGCCCATTAAGAGATCCTGCTGCTCAGTAATCAAAATGTCCATGACCCATTTCTTTTATAATAAAGTACATGGCGCTATCAGAAATGACCTAGTCAAAATGAAATATTGTCTGAAAATTGCTTTGGAAGTTTTTGAATAGCACAGTCACTGTGTAAGAGACATCCAGTACTGACAACAGTATGCTGAATTTTTGGTCTTTGTGGTGTAAAATATGGATGAACATTAAATGTGTCAGTGTTGTTTCTGATGCTTTCGCATCTTTTACAAGCCCCTCACTCATTTCTCCAACACCACCCCTCCTCTAAGAAAATCTGTCAGCTGTTAAGTCTAAAAATATCACCATTGCTACCATATGTTAACTCCCCCCACTCTTCATCTCTCTCTCCGTCACTACCTCCCCTTCCTATCTTCATCCCTATGCTACTCTCACTCCTCTCCGTAAGTAGGGCAGTGGGTCAGGCAGAACTTGATGACAATGCCACGGTAATTGGGAGAGAAACTAATGACTGTGATAAGGAAAGGAGGGGAGAGGAGAGTAGAAAGGAGAGGACATGAGAGACTGAGAATAAAGAGGAGAAGAGAAGAGAAGAGAATAATACATAATTTGGCAGATTTAGGTGACTGTAGATGTAAAGGTTTGTGATACATCCTGGGTTTACCAGATGTGAGAAGGATGCTCCATATATCATATATGTCTCACAACACCTGTATATGAGAACATGAAACAAGAACGGCGGGACACATCTTTTTCGCTTTTTTTCCAACTAACATGCATTGGTTGCATGATAAATAGGGTTTTACACCATTCAGAATTGAATTGAAAATGCCTATTAAATTGCAATTCAATTCCTGAATTTCAGCTCAGTCTGAATTGGGGTAGCAAATTAAAATGAATTTGAAATTCAAAGAAATTCATATGACTAATTTGAACTAGAAGAGCAAAGTTAAAACTTTGAATGTTGGTTTGACAGCGCCTTATTTTAAATGTATTTAAAAAGGTTAAAGCAACACTTTATTTCCCAGAATGCATTTGCCTGTGTTGAATTTCTTTCAATTGCAATTCAGTAAATTCTTCTTCCTGTCATTCCAATTCCCAGACAGCAACAATAGTGTGGCTCAGCATCTGGTACATGTGGATTACACGCAGACCAGATGTGGGCCGGATCTGGGCCGACACTATGTTGCTGTCAGGGTTAAAATTCCAATTCAACTTCTTGTGGGGTGTGGCTTGATGAACCAGAATTCGGTTTAAAAAACGTTGGTATGAATCTGATATCAAGACTACAAAGGTTCATCCTGTGCAAAACAATGTGTCACATCTAGCTCCACAGCACTGCACTGATTACTTGTCTGCGCAACGGCAAGATCGTAGCGGAAGTGAAACTATGCCGGCCCATCGTGTCAAACCAAACATCTGTTTGTATCACACAACCAAAATTAAGCAACTGACTGCAGTGAAGTGAAATGAAATCAGGGCGTCTGCTTTATTGTGGTATTTGAGGCAGTTAAATAAGGTTTTCCTGTTTGTGCATGAGAAACAGGTTTCTAGGTTGTGGGCTCTAGCACTTTCAAGAACCATGGTTAAAAATGACTGTTTACCTCCCTCATTTTGCACCCAATGGACTCATTTCTTTTGGTGCCATCTTAGAACAACATCCAGTGCAATCCGTTATCACAGCCAACCCTACATTTTCACGCACATCCGCTGATAAACACTGCGTGAAATGCTGCTGAGAACCTGATAGAAGTCAAACCCAGCTTAAATAGGTCACAATGTACGAGCATAATATGGGTGTCAGTTTATTTTGCCAAATTTTCTAAAAACGTTCATCAGATTTATTTTCCATTCCAGTGTTGTTTAAGGTTAAATCACCGCCGAAGGCAAATGGATGAGGCATTGTTCTTCTGAAGAGTTCAGATGTGTGGCTTTTTCTGCATCCCTTGCTTAATTTTTGCTGCAGCACAACATTAATTGCTGAGGATGTTATAAGGGCATGAGCGTGGTAATCAAGTCACCCGCGTTCCAATTTCTCAAAATAATTCCTGTATTTGCTGCAGTTTTCCAGATGACAGATAGCTTCAGGGACTGCGTGACTCCATCCCTCATAAATCATTGTCTCTAGGAGGGATTGGGAGGCAGAGCTTAGGGAACGTGTGAGGGGGAAGGGTAAACCAATGGAGAAAAGGAAGCGAGAAAAAGGAGGGACCACAAAGGGCAAAGCTAGAGATGGAAACGAGTGCACAGCCAAACTAAAAGAAACTTGCTCTCTTAAAATTGCAAGTCTAAAAGAGGAAAGTAGGTTGAGGGGGGCGGGTGCGGTGCTGACCTGAAGAATGAGATGAAAGTACGACTTTTCACTCTTTGTCATATGTCAATGACCTGATAACCTCCTAAAATTCTTACCGTCACGGGACATGCCAACAGACAGGCATTTTTTGAAGCGGCAGTGTTGGCAGCGGTTGCGGTTCATGCGCATTATCAGACAGTTCTCGTTCTTCACGCACATCTTGTAGTTAATGTTCTGCTGAATGCTACGGCGGAAAAAGCCCTGCAAAGAACCAAAGACATACATTATAATAAACCACAATGCTAGAAAAGACTCATATGTTTGTTACTATCATTCTGTCTTACCTTGCAGCCTTCACATGCATGGACACCATAGTGGAACCCTGATGCAATATCTCCACATACTTTACAAAGGAGCACCATGCCTCCAGTCTCTGCTCAGATAAAGATAGAAACATAGAGTGAATGGGGGCAGCACGTAAAAGAACACAAAGAAGGTGTCCTAAATATTAGGGACTCGTTATTCCTTTGTAAAAGAAGATGCTGACTGAGTGTGTTGCGGGTACTAAAAAGAGAGCCCACTTACTGGTAAACGTGCCAGTGAACCCACAAGGCCTTTTACCAGCGATGGGATGGGAGTAGCTGTGCTGGTTAGAACCTGCTGTGGAGTTATTGTAGATTTCAGGGAACTGAAAGACCAGTTTTGGAGATGGAGGCGTTCCAATACTTCCTTGCTGCTTGAGGGCCCCAATCTCAGTGAAGGTGACCTCCTCTGGTGAAGAAGGCTGGGAGTGAGAGGATGGAGACTGGGTTTGATAGCCACTAGAGGGGCTTCCTGGGCTTGGACAGGCACTGCCATTGGTACCAGCGTAGAGTATCACACTCCCTGTAGAAACACAAAAATATATGAAGCCCTGACTGGAAAAAAAAAACTTAAAAATGGAACTTTAGTTAATCGTATTTCGATTAAATACATTAACTATGAGCAAGCAAGACATGCTGCTGCTGTACAAGCATTCATGAATCACCCCCGTAGCAGATCTATACAGGTGGAGCTGGGGAAGGTGGAGGGTTTCTGAAAGCACGCTGCTACAGCAAACAATAGGCAAGAATTTGAATGTTGAGCAGCAAGCTCATTGGCTACATATACAGCGGGAACCAATCAGCTGTGCACTATAGAGAATGATGTAATTGCAAGCAGATTGGGTTAAGGACTTATGAGCCTGCGCCATCTGGAGTTTCATGACAGAACTTGGTATTTTCATGTGTCCCAATTCATTGGCTAATTTGCAAATCAAATCAAATTTGCATTGGCATTAAACAATGCTAAATTTAATTTACCCATCTAGACTGAAAACCATATTTTAATAAAAAGCTATTTATAAAACCAGCACGTGAGTTGTTTTTGGTGATAAAACAGTCATGCTATCAAGACATAAATATATTTCCAGTATTCATTATTTCTTATTTGGCTATTAGAATAACTTCCTTGTGTTTCATCAGTCAAATCCTCAGTTCACTACAAATGCCCTTACCATCATTTTATACTAATCGGTTCTCAGATCTTTGCAAACATTCAAAATAGACGGTTTTCGGTTTAATGAGTCAGTGGCTGAAATTGGAATACTAGCAAACTACTCTTTCCATTTCTGCCATATAAAAATATTGAAGAAATAGTAGGAGTGGTATGCTAGTATGCAGTTCTGAATTCAGCAAGTGGGTTTTTGACTCGAGAACTGCTCCGACCGATTCAGTCCGATTCGTTTGTGAATCGACTCAACCGATTGACTGAAAAGTCCTGGTTCAAAAAATGCTGACAACACTATGGCGTGCCTGTTTATTTGCCATCTGTCAGGTAAATGTGGTCATTATATGCGTGATATTTCGTACAAAAAACGCTTACAGCACCTTTCAGAGGGTGATGTAATCTAACTTACTGGGAGTGAGTGAGGTTCCCTCAGTCAGAACGATCTCACGCGCTAAAAATAGTGACAGCTGCACAGCAACATATTTCAGCGCTCACCATTTGATGAAATAACCCAGAATGTGTTGTATGGTTTGGTTTTAATAGGCACACGTATTTTAAATAAAACCATTGGCTTGTTTTAGTTCCATTCCCCCACAGGTTTCTCATTTTCTCCCTCTAGTATTCTGTATCCTATCACATCCTCTCCGGTCATGCGCGCAGGATGAGCTGAGACACGGTCTCACGTGTTCACAAGCTCTCCCGCCTCTCCTCTCCAATAATAGCCCTGGCATAGTGCCCCAACCAAACCGCACAACACCTGACCGCTGCCTCACATGGATTCCTGACACCGTTCCTGCCCAAACCAAATCCGCAGTCTCGTGTAAACAGCTACAACAATCGCGAGCATCAAAAGCATACACAGGGGGCGCGCATCCGAGGATGCCATGTCAGCTTTGCGATGATGTTACAGTTCCCACACAGATGTATTGCCCGTGAGAGAGCGAGGCAATAAGGAGTCACGTTTTGTTAGAATGTGCACCATGGCTTTCAGTTTGCCTTTATAAACAACCTGAGGACACAATCGGGCAGATCTGGGCTAAGAGAATGCGATTTAGAGCTGCAGTGTTCAAAATGTTTCGGGAATCACTGGCACCATATGTGCAGTTGGTCTATTTTATTAATGATATTATCCTAAACAAATTGATTCTTGCTTGTGAAAACAATGTTGAAGTTGGCCTTCATTATTTAAGCCAGTAGTTCTAGGTGGTTGCTTACTGCCAATTGAGTCAAAATAGCCCACCTCATGTCTCTATGATGTTCTGATTCCTATTTGTTTGAGGCCCCATTTTAGTCCAAGTCTAAGGGAATTTTTTTTTTCATTTTGTTATCTTATGGGAATGAACTGTATATCTGATCACTGTAGTAATGGCAGACCTGTCCTCAGCATTCTGCATGATTGTGTACTTAGGTTAGGTTTTGAATAACCTTTAACCTTAAATACCCTAGCACACACCACTAAAAATATATTGATTCACACTGACACAAACCTAGAGTGCATTTAATGGGAGAGTTGACCCAAAAATTGTCTGAACATTTACTCAACCTCATGTCATTGCAAATGCATATGAGTATCTTTCATGTGTGGAACACAAAATTAGTTATCTAACAGAATGTTCAGTAGGGTTGGGAATCGTAAGCATTTTTCCGGTTCCAGTTCCGCATAATGATTCAGGTTCCAATTCCAGTTCCAAACCCAGTTCCATTAAAATTATTAAACAACTAATAAAAAAATAGTGGTATGGAATAGGATTGGGTATCGTTTGAATGTTAACGGTTCTGCTTATCGATTCCGATTCTTATCTATTCCTAATTTCGATTCCAATAAGGTAAAAAAAACCTTAGATAAAAAACCTTATTCAGATTCTTATCGAATCCCCGGTTCTTGGTAATTTGGAACCGGTTCCATTTTGGAACTCGATAACCATCCCTAATGTTCAAGCTGCTTTTTTTCTGGTGTTCCTGGCTCCACTTTCATTGTATGTTCCTGATTGCTAAATATCTCAACACGTGCAACATGAGGATGAGTAAGTGATAACAAAAATTGCCTTCAGTACTGTGTACAGTGAGAAATGACAATAGTGTAAATATTTCCTTAAGCAATTTCCCTCTTGCTGTCATTCAATCTGTTTTATGGTTTACACATAATTTGGAACCCATCTGAGGTAAACAAGTTCAAACTACCATCAGATATCTGCCCTGCTCCTTTCTGTGTGTTTTCTCATGCTGCACTCAGTATTTATTTAGCTCAAGTGTGTTTGTGATCCCTCCACAGGCACGTGCAGCGGGACTTATTATTGACATACTACAGCGCTGGATTTTACAGCCTTGTGATAGTGAACCCTACCTGAGCGACACTACTCAGCCCTGCCCATGCTTAGTAACCCCACCCACATACACAGAAATACTCACACCTGGACACAAATGTGAGGCCACAGAGGTTAAAGCGACAATGACATTAAGGATAACAGGACATGCTACTTATTAAAGAAAAGCATAGTGTCTGAGGCACAGCTACCTGTTTCAAATGATTGCAAAACAGTCTAAAGCTTTAATTATATTAATCTAAAAATAGGTAGGCGGGATATAATTTTCTTTGTCCTGCCCTTTATGAAAATAACCAGCTTGTAATGTGAGGGACAGTGCAGCAGTTTCTACAAGCTAAATGAGCCATGCACATGTCATTGCAAGCCTGTGTAAATTAGGGTCAGTGGAAACACCAGCATTAATTGAAGAATCAGCAGGTCTCCGGCAGCTCTTTGTGAGCTTAGGCAACCCATGCAAACGCTAATCTGCTAGTGAGCAAAGACAAGCGTAGAAACGTGAGGACTTTGCAGGGACAATAATTCCCTCGTCCCTGATCTCAAACACTGGCATGGTCTGTCTCCCTCCCTCCCTTGAGGAAAATAGCTGAAATACTCTACCTTGCATGACCGCTGCTTTGTGCATTTGACTTGATATAGAGCATCTTAACATGTCTGCATTTGTAACGGTTGGGGATTGAAGAATTTAGTGCATATTCCACTTGTATAAGTAAAATTATTTTTAAGAAAAAAGGACATGCTTTCACATTTTTTAGTAGAAGCATGCTGTTTGTTTGCTATTGAAGGAGATGTGCTCACTTATCTATAATATTATTTATTAAATGGGTTAATACAGAAAGAACTGTCATTCTAAAGTGGGTCAAAAGCACATGAATATGAACCATTTAAGGCAAAGAGTTTTCAAACTAGAGTCCTCTGACCCCCAGGGGGGTTCATTAAATATGTACAAATTATGATTAGTATTATATATTGCATATATTTTTGTGATAAATATATTTTTTCTAAATGTTTATATCTCATTGCAATGTACATATTAAGTATAGTTCGTATTTGGTACTAAGCGGCTTTGAAACAATATTATGCAAAATGTTATAAAAATGCATTTTAATTAAATGAAGAAAAAAAAGTCTCTTATAGGGTAGAAAAAGGACACACAATACACTTGATAAAAAATAAGTGTAATTTTTTTCATTATTTCTTCTGGCTTTATTGTTGTCTGCCATTTTGCACACACTGTATTAATATATGATAATATAACACCTGTTATAGGCTATTTTAATCATATTTGGAGGTCCTTGGCGTAACAGATGTTTGAAAGCCTAACTATAAAACCCTAAACTGCCCTCAAAATCTCTCAAAGCGAAGGCAAAATGTACGTTTGGGTAGGGCATTTCGTACAATGCAGAATGTTCTAATGCTGTCATGAAGCTGTTTATGCGAACCGCTCCAAAGAAAAAGTTGCATGAGGCGGGAAAACGTGATGAGGCGCTACAGTGACGGCATGAAATCGCTGACCCACTGACCAGCCTCCCCCTTTCTAACGTATCTGCATCAAAACATAGAACTCACTGAAAGAAGCGGTGGGGGCGGGGGCGTGGAAATCACGCGCCGCACGCGGCTGAGAGAGCGCATGCACGTGAGGACGATTGTAGGCGCGAGGGATGCGTTCCGTGGGAAGATACGCGCGCACAGCGCTCCCACAAGCAAAGCTAAAAGCCTCGCGCCTCTCTTATAACCCAAAAGCGCTATAAAACAGAGCAGAAGGCTATATCGAATGATTGGGGGAGGATATTGTCTGTTAGACGTCCGTTATCCGGCGTAAATCGCGTCTGGAACCTCTAATTCACCTCGAATGAACTGGTATTATCTGAGTATGGCTGTATGTGTGATGTGCATTTAATCACTTGGAACATAAAATCATATGGTTTTTATTTTTCACGAAGAATGAAAATAAAGCTTGCCATGTAATGAAAATAATTCAAGGTCCTGTTGTTGCACAATAGCCTTCAACAGAGATTTCATAAGCGATTTCTAAAGCATCTGAAGTCAGTAGGTTAGTAAACCAAACCATAATTGCCATAGTTAAACAGTTTTGCATAAGGGACAGAAAGGAAACGGTGCTCTAGTCCTTTTGAAGATGAATGTCGATTCTATTTTTTATCTGATCTAAAACTCCTAAATGACTTTTGATGGTCAGGTAAATTTGAGTAATATTTTTTACTTAAATAAAAGCAGTTAATTTTGGTGTTACCATATTAAGCATCTTAGGAAACCTGAAAACATTTTTATCATATATATTAGAATAGCTTCGCCCCCTCCATATATGTGTAACGGACATAGGCGGTAAGAGCTGTGCGTGTAAACCTCCTTGTTAGAGTGCCTGACTCCCATGCCGGTGGACCTGGGTTTGAGTCCCGCTTAGAGCGGGTGGTTTTAACGGGAGGGGTTACATATGGGCTATAGAAATGGGGATGCTTGACCATATTGGTACCGACCATCAATATTTATTTATTCATTCATTTATTTCCAGTATCAGACTGAATCTGCTTATATTGAATGTATTTTTTTTTTTTTTTCATATTTAAAGTTTTAAATATACAATACATTAAAGTTATTAAGCCTGACTTCACTTGCAGCATGTGAGTGTGAACAGTTTTTTTAAACAGATTGTATAGATAGATGTATAATACCAAACATCATATTGATTATTGGACATAACATAAACATAATTATCAGTATCTGTCAGTCAAAATTATATTGCTGCATGCATCCCTAATACAAATCCATGTGGGTTGGATCTAAACTCAAAGTCACATGTATGAGTTGATGTGTAGGCTGTCCCTTTATTTACTTGTTAAACACACAGAACGTCTGTTTCCTTGTTTCCTGTTGTCTACCACTCAAAGGTCATGTGTTCGGATGTTATTATTTCCCTGTCTTTAATGACTTTATGCATCATGTTATTGTGCCTCGTATTTATTTTCAAGGCTTACTGTTGAGTTGAGAGGGTGCGCCAGGCATGAGACAATGTTTCCATCACCTGTTCCGGAACGTGACTGCAGCTTTTGTAAATGAATCAGATGTAAATGAACATTAAAGTGGACTTGGTTGACTGAACCAGCATGTAATTAGCCCTTGGCAAACCTCGGTAATGAACCACTACCCAAATCAGCTTAACCGGTTAACCTCCTAGGATGAAATCAAGTGCAAACTCAAGTAAAGTTAAATTATTACAAACTTTATGAAATGTTGCATTAGTTCCCATCATGTTCCTCAAGAGCTCATCAACTTTCACTGAGTGCTGCATGGGACTGTGAAGGATGTTTTTTTTTTTCTATTTAGTTGCAAAAACAGTTTGTTTTGAATAACTCATATGATTAATGGCCATACTCTAGTTTACACTAGTAAAGTGTGTTGATAAGACAGAGCCAAGTTTGACAGCGCTCTAATCTCTAGTTTGGACCATCTACACGTGAGTTTGTTTTCAAGGCAGTAGCAGGAAGTTGTCAGCATGCGCATGTTTCTAAGCAGATTCCATGAAAGCAATCACACAGGGTTTATGACAGCAGTTACTCTAAGTGTTTATCTCCATCATTTATGTGATTCACACAGTGGAGTAGACTGATACTATATATAGATGCACTTTGTAGTCTTAATGCTGCACTGATGAGTTTGCCCGGCGCAATCATCAAAGCATGCCAATGCCTTCAGGACACCTGCTTAGATCATCTATTGCAACCCAGTGTCTATCATATAATTCATTGTAACACTGTAAAACACCTTCTATATGAGTATAGTTCATATGAGAGAACATGCCTGGAATATACTGAAGTTTTAAACCTCATCTGTTAACTGTATTGTGCATCTATACAGTTTAATCAGACAAAATCATAATTACACACCATGAAAATATGCTTAATTATGAGCTAAGCATTTGCATGAATTGCCAAAATATTCACAGTGATGATACATTTTTTTCAATTTATTATGAAGTACAGCAATATCAGCAAAACCACTGTCACCAATAATATATAAATAATAATAATTATAACCCTTATTGGAACACACAGAATACAACCTATTATTTTCATGAAATTATTATTATTTTTTTTAAATATTATTATCATTATTTTGTGGTATTAAGCACAAATTCCAGCATCAATACAATCACTGTTATATTTTTTCCCTATTTAAAATAATGATAATAATAAATATTATTATTATAGGCTATCTCAGTAATAATAATAATAACCCTTATCTGAACACACAAAATACAACCTATGAATGCAGTGAATTGTTTTCATGAAATTATTATTTTTTAATATTATTATTATCATTACTTTGTGGTATTAAGAACAATTACCAGCATCAATACAACCACTGTTATTTTTTCCTATTTAAAATAATAATAATTATTATTATAAGCTACCTAATAATAATAATAGACTATATCAGCAAAAAGAAGAACCAGAAGAAATGTTACTTACCGGGACTGTTATCCATCTTTGATATGCTTTTCAAGATCCTCTGTCTTCAGAAATCTTGTCTTCAAGAAAGTGTGTTTGTGTCAGTATAAGTCTGGTGAAAGCAGGTAAAAAAGTCACGAAATGCCTGTGCATATAGTGATCAGTATCTCTCGCACAGAGCATTTGGCAGTATAGTCGGTAGAAATAGTCGGTCACAGGTGTGCAGATGCACCTTCCGCGCGCAGCTACCTGTACTGTGTTCTTGATCTAGTATGAAGGACGCATTAGGTGTATGCCTAGTGATGATGTCTCAAGTCTTGCCCGCTCATTGCCATCAGCATCTCTGTGGGACTGTCAAACTCCACTTCCACTCCTAGACACGCACACACCCTTCCACACCCACATCAATCACGTTTTCAGGTGACTGGCAAATGTGACTGGATTTAGGGAAGCCGTCAACCTCTGTTGCTCTCTTTGACGGGGATTTATCTCACTCTAACGTGCCCCCATGATCTCCTAGCTTTCTCTTTTCCTCTTGATCCTAGCGTGCATTTTCATTGGCGGGAGTGTAAGCGCCGAGCTGAGCTGGATGCGCTTATTCGAGCGCGCTACGTGCTGGTAAAGCCACGCTGCATGTGCCCTCTGCATGTGCCGCGGAAAGCGCTGTCCTACTGACACACATTTTTTGCAAAACACAGCGTGAGACCAGGCGACATGAGAGGCACGCACATGTACTGCAGGAGGGGCTCTGCGTGACTGCTGCCGCGCGCTTCTTTTAAAATCTCTTCCAACATGTGAATGATGCATAGAGTCATGGAATAAACAAGTGCATGAAGAAAAAACACTTGAGCTGTAGCAGTAATATGATATAGGCCCATATCAAAAAATGTAAAATATAACACACAATATCAAAAGCATTGTTTTGACCAGCAAATATTGCAATTAATAATATTTCATTATATGTAGCTATAACTTTTTAAACAAATGTGATAACTAGAAACATCCGACAAAATGCTTTTATGTGATCTAAACAAGTCAAAAATCTAGTTTTATTGTATAGTTCATTCTTGCCTGAATCTGTGCTAGTGTGGTTTTGTTGTGTTCACTTGTTTACCCAACATGCTATAGCAAAAATATGATATAGGAATTAGTTTGGAGGACAGAGTTCAAAGAATGTATTCCAATTTAAGGGGGCTTTGAAACAACCTGTGCTAGAAGTACAACAAAAACTTTGGATTTACATGTTTACTGAGATATAGCTCTCTTGTGACAACTTCCCTGTGTGACAACTAGCCCCGGTCTTCTCTCTCTCTCCACACACATACGCAGTGTTTCTTAGTAGTTGGCTTTGTGCTTGTGCTGCTTAAACTGAAATAACAGCAAAACAGCGGCCTCTAGTGGTCAATGGACACTCATTACTGTTTTTACAACTAAATCAAAAACATTTTATGTAGGCCTAATTGTCGTTGTATTTTTATTTGGCATAAAAATACATAATATTTTGCAATATATAATCACATATTTTTCATATATTTAAAAAAAGTTAAACTTCGTACGGAATGCGTGTTGTCTTGCAAGCTTAATTATAAATGTGCTTTATAAACTTGATATTTAGTTGACCAATCACTTAATCTTTACAAAGCCTTGTAAACAGTAGAAATAAATCTTGTACACTTTAAAATTTTCTAAACTAGTGTTGTGGTACTTGAATGAAGTTTTAGGTTATAGTGAAAAACACAAAATTCCCTTTCGTAGTGTTTACAATCAATTAATAACAATAAATATAGCTGCGAGCAGCAATTATCGGGTTCAAGCATTTCAAGGTCTTTAAGCACATGCGTAAAAAGGTATAATGTTTTAATTAGCAAGCCTGTTACCATCTCGATCATAGATGGAAAAGACCATTTACAGCAAATACAGGCAATTTACCATAGGAAATATGTAGTTTTTAAAGCTTTTTAACAGCTATCGAAGTTGTTGAGCCAAAAACCTAGGACTAGTTAGCTAAAGTTGGTTTTTGAAATAATCTCCAATATTTAACGAATGATCCGATGGACAGCGGCGGTCCTAGAGGCAAAGTTGCTCAGAATGAGGAGTTCTACCATGTGGCACCAGTGTTGCCAATTGCTTTCAATTGAAAGTAGCTAAAAACTGGTAGCTAAATGTCTCTAGATGACATCATAATGGCAAATTCATTGATCTATATAAATATGAATACAGATCAGTGGGCAAATCTAGATCTAGATAAGGTTTGTCCAAGAAGTTGCTAGATTTGTCCCTAAACTTTTTTAAAAAGTCTCAAAAGGGGCAGGAACTCACTAAATCTAGAATGACAAAATCTAAATGACAAAATCGCTAAATTGGCAACACTGTGTGGCACTAATGTGGAGGACGTGCGCAAAAAATCGCTCAATACACAATCCTTTACACACGTGAAAAACGCGAAGGCGCCTCCCGGTCACCGATTGCTTTAGAATTTCTCACAGGCCTCTAGGGCCATGAGTCAAACAGGCCCAGCGAGTTTAATTCCGATCGGCCTCAGTTAACCTTGTCTGATAGCTGCTCAAACTTCAGTGGCTGACGGCAGACATGTTTTACGAGATGCGTCAATGTCCTCACACACAGTCGTGGCCCCTCGGACAAGACACTGCATGGCAATTTTCAAGTCGATCAGACTAATGGTGAAGTAGTTATGACCGTTTTCATGTTTTTTTCCCTGTTATAGCGCCATCAAGTGGCCAGTCTCCGCGTCCTTTTTTACGCGACCACAGAATGAGCTCTTACGTAGGTGTGCTGAGTTTGGTGAAAATATCTCATATCGTTCACGAGTTATAGCCATTTTAGTATAAGTTGCTCCACCCACTTTGAACATTTTGGCAGTCCTTAGGGACCATGATCGGGTCAAAAACCTAGGACAAGTTCGCAAAAGTAGGTTTTTCAAAAAAAAAATCCAAAATACCCAAAAATTTCGCCAGGGTGACAAGCGAATCCAGAATCAGACACTTGAGGCAACATTCGCGGTACGAAAAAGCGAGGATTTTTTTTTTCGACCTGTGTGTCGATTTTTCGAACCCATTCAAAAAACCCATAGACTTAAGGGCGATGGAACCGGAAGTCCTAAAATGCTAACTCGCTTCGGGGTTTTGCCTACAAAAACACGTAATCCCTGAGGTACTCTATTGGTATCTGAGAACAGATTTGTTCTCACATGTTCAGATCATATCAGAAGTTATTAAAATAACGATGGTTTAAAGTGCGTTTTGAGCAAAGACTAATAATTATATAAATTTTGAAATGTAGCTTGATGCTAATTGTACCTTTATATTTTATGATGTATTCTTGTATTCTTGATCTATTCTTGTAGTAACAAACTTTATTCATCTTAATTTAACGCTGTATTTTATGCAGCGGATGATGTTAAAGCACATGTTAATGGACAAATGCATTGTTGATCGGCGCCACCTAGCTGAATTAGCAGAAGATGATCAATTGTTTCGCGTTCGGTGTGAAAGGTCCGTTCCGTTCTTCCGCGATTCGCGTCGCGTTCAGTGTGAAAAGGGCCTTAACAGTTCAGGAGTTATGAGCCATTTCGTACTTTTGACCGCTGTAGCACCCCTGTCAGGCCGATCGGGGCGAGCCTTGGTGACGTTGTAGACTGTGTGAGCAAAGTTTCAAGTCTTTACGACTTACGGTTTGGTCTGCCCGATCACTTTTAGGGGAGAATGCTGATCCTTTGGAAATTTAACAATTACAATAGGGGTTCAGCGCTACGTGCTTGAACCCCTAATAAGGGCAGTGTTTACAATGCTTTGTAATACACTGTCTGTGACTGCAGCTTGAAGTAGTGATGTGTGGCTTGATATTGTGGTTTTACGTTGTACTTCCTATGTTGACCGCTAGATGTAGCTTTAATGCAAGAATTGTCTCTTAAGGTCCTACAACTTCAAATCTTAATTTAGCAGTAGGCCACACCAAGAGATCAGACTCACAACCCTCCCTTTACATTTTTTTCTTCAGTTCTTAATATTGAACATCTTTATCATGAAATCACTCGCCCCATACACACAACATATGCCTGTAAATGTGTAAGTATCTGAGATAGTTATCATTAGGCAACAGGAGAGACTAAAATATGCTTTTATGTTAAAATATTCAAACCAGCAGTATGCAACTCAACATATAGGCTAATGAACCTCCTTTCAAGGACTTTATTTGGACATTTTAAGAAGAATCCCTATCAAAGTCAGCCATGAACATTCTTGCTTTTCTGATTCCATAAAAAAGCCTGATTACAGCTTGTGCTCTTGACACATTGATTGAAATGATACATTTTACACAACATAGAAATAATCTGAACAGAATGTGGCGCCTTACGTAAACCCTGTTTCTGTGGTGTTTTGACAGTTGCCAGGGTTAATTGGCTGTGTTAAATTTGGAGATCTGTTCCACAGCTATGAACCCATGACTGTGGGCAACTCGCGCACCAAGGAACATGTTATGGCAGGGCACGCCGATAATTACAGAGAGAGAGCGGCAGTGTTTGTGAACCGAAGAGGGGCTGCTGCCAACACGCACACAGTAGAAACACCTTGTGCCTCGGGCTAGGCAGACAGCCATCAGTGTCTGTCATCTTTCTGCCCACCAACATTTACCTGCTCAAACTCTTTCGCTCTTTTATTGAAAGATCTCTGTTTGTGAAGTCATGCCAGATTCTCTGAGGCTGATGAGCAATTTAACAAGTTTATACCAAGCTCCCTGTTAGGCAAAGGGTGCTAGTGTGGTGAAAAGGATATATAGTGGAAAAGTGTAGATGCGACTTTTAAAATGCTTTCAGATTATAGAGGCCCTCCTGTCATAATTTATAACTTCTTAAAGGGATAGTTTACCCAAAAATGAAAATTCTGTCATTTACTCACCCTCATGACATTCCAAACCCGTCAGACTTTTGTTACAAATACAAATGAAGATATTTTAATGAAATCTGATTGTTTTCTGTCCCTCCATTGACAGCTACACAACTACCATTTTGACGCTCAAAAAGTTCATAAAGAGATCGTAAAACTAATTCATATGAATTGAGCGGTCAAGTCCAAATTTTCTAAAGAGACACGGTCGCTTTATATGATGAACAGATTTAATTTAAGCTTTTATTCACATATAAACATTCATCAACTCACACATCAGTTGTGGTAAACGGAAGCTCAAGCATGTTTACTTGATGTGTGAGAACCAATGAGGTTCATTCTCGTGTTCTCGCGCGTCAAGCAAGTAGGGTTAAGCTTCTGTTTATGTTTGCTGATCAATGTTTACATGTGAGTAAAAGCCTAAATTCAATCTGTTCATCATAAAAAGCGATCAAGTCTCTTCAGAAAATTTGCACTAAACCGCTCGATTTATATGGATTATTTTTACGATCTCTTTATGAACTTTTTGAAGCGATAAAGTGGTAGTTGCGTAGAATGTCAATGGAGGTCTTATGTCGAAATCTGTTTTCCCTATGTTTCCCCTTAGGCTACTGGTAGGGTTAGGATTAGGGTTAGGTTTAGGGTTAGACAGTCCATAGGAAACAGAGGGGAACAAACTTTGAGACAAAAGAGGAACAGAAATCTCTCATATTTCATTTAAAATATCTTTATTTGTGTTTTGAAGATGAACGAAAGTCTTACAGGTTTGGAACGACATAAGGGTGAGTTACTGATGAAATTTTTTTTTCATTTTTGGGTAAACTAAGAGCTCGTCCACACGGAGACGTGTTTAGCTGTATACGTAAAAATGTTGTATCGTATCGGCGTTTCGTCCAGACGGATCTGGTGTTTTGGGAGTCTGAAAAGGCTATTTTTTTAAACAGGGTCCCAGAGTGGATAAATCTGAAAATGACACCCTTGTGTTTTCATGTGTACAGCCAATCCATATATTTTGTGAAACAATGATGTCATCAACTGACGTCTCGACCCTAGTCAGACACCGCTATGTCATGTAACAACAACAACAACATCAATGGCGGACTACATGCTTGTGTTCATGCTGCAGAAGCTACTGAGCCTATTAGCTTTACTAAATTTAGAATTACAGCGCCACATACTGGTCTGGCATGTATACTACATCGTTTTGAGTCAGTTTCAGTGGTTTCATGTGTATGCAGTTATTTTTTGAGACAACGCTGTGTTTACTGAATTTTTTTTGAACGAGGATAGGGAAAGCTCTGGCTTTGATGTGGCCTAAGTCTTTAAGAGTGCAACCTGTGTTTTATGACTTTTTTAACAAATGTGACAACTTACCGCAATATTATCTGATAAAATGCTGTTATCTGATCTAATCACAGTTCAACATTTTGGTAAAATAAAAGTAGTTTTTGCATAAAACAAAGCTTATAAGAGTATTACAAAAAAAATACTTCAGTCTTTCTACTTTCAACATTCATGTTTAATTTAATTAGTTACTAGCCATTTCTTAGTAGGCTAATTATAGTGAAATTAACACTGATTCAAAGTCATATTTTTTTTCTTCAGTGTACAATGGCAGTTTTATTTGCTAAGGAGAAGGCATTGAGAAGGGGACCTTTCCTCTCGAGCACAAAGATTTGCCTCAATTACAGAATTGCTTCCATATGTGGATCTGGCAGTTTCTCCCGCTGCCCCCTCCAGCCCCTCTCTAGCTCCTTCCTTTCTTTCTCCTCGTTCTCTCTCCATGTCTTTTAGCGACTTCCTTCCCCGACTTATATCTGTTTTTTAGCCGTACTATATTTTTCCGCCTTGCTTTCTTTACCTTAGTCCCGCGAACGGTTTTGAAAAGGCCACCTTTTAAAACAAAGTCCGTCTTAATCAGAACATCCTGGTACTTTTGGCAGTGCGCTTCACGTGTGCTGATTCAATTAGAGCGAGAGAGCCAGGGACAGAACGCGCCTGGACCAGAAAACGAAAGGGAGAGAGAGAGTTGGGGGGGGGCATGAAGGGAAAGAAGCGAATGAAAAGAAGAAAGAAAAAATGTGGTTTCACCAAAAGAATTCGGACTGGAGGGAGGCAGCCTGGTGAGTGCAATAGGGAAAGGTGGAAAATGAGAAGCGAAGGAGAGGGAGAGAGCGAAATGTTTTTTGACAGAGGTCGGTTCAGAGAGGGTTCATGGTGACATCATGGCTGATTGTGAGGAAAGTATAGACAGGAGGGCCATTCACCTTTCATTGGACACATATGTCGGAGAGTAGGCCGCGCGCTCATTTGCATGAGCTTATTGGCACTCTGTTAGGTTTTTCCGACAACTCTGTTTGGACCTCCGAAGCGCGCTCGTGCACACAAACATACAAGTAGGACTACAAGCATGCGCACATGTGCAGCCGCAGATTAAATATGACATGTGGCCTATACATTTACATGAACCTTAAATGCAAAATATACACCACAGCCTGCCCCCTTTTCCCCCTTATAGCTTTTTCCAAAAGCTCTCTGTGTTGTTTTTCCCCGTGTATGTTATTTTTTTCATGTCAGTTGGAGTCGAAATGTGTACATTTTGGCAGGCGGAATGAATGAGGCCTTTTATAGCCGTGCGTTTGACTTTGAAACAGAAAACTGATGCTTTCCGTGTGCGTGTGTTTATGTATGTGTCTTTTTACTTGTGCGTGCTTTGAGTAAATGTGCGTTTGCTTACTTGCGCGCGCACATGCCGGCCTCTCGCTCTCTCCGCATGTCTCGTTGCAGCACAAAACTTCACATGACATCAATCTGCATGCAAGGAAATAGTGATCTCATTACAGGCATCTTGTTCCTGATTAAAACCTGCCGTAGCCACCAGCCTCTCTCTCTCCTCCCCTCCCTTTTTCGTTTTCTTCCCCTTCCCTTTTCCATCCACTAGTCCTTGGCACAAATAAATACATTTCTTAGTGGAAATGTTATTTGTTTATTTATTTGCACTCTCGAGTCGTGACGATTAACAGGGAAAGGCGGGTAATAGATGAAAAAACATTTAAGTAGGAAGGGAAAAAAATGAATCAGAGGCCTTTAAGATGAGTTATGATGTCATGGCAAATGCAACTGTTGTGAAGAAGAAAACAAGGGTGAAAAAGAGGGAGAAGTGGAGTAAATGACAGAGAGGCTGTCTTAATACTTCTTGATTGTTGATGAGTGTATACCACATCCACCTTGTTGGCATTGAGTCATGTGTTATTTGACCTATGACGTATTAATAACAACCACAGCAATTTAGTAATTTACTGAGAGTTGTTTTAAAAAAGGACAATTTAACCCCAAAGAATAACATTCACAACTTGAAACGAGCCACATGGTTCACAATTCTCTGTTATTTGAGAAAAAAAAATTAACTGGCTCTTCAACACTGTGCCATTATGGGATAGCAAAGTGTTCATTTGCATACTTCAAAATCTCAGCAGATGCAGTATGTCATCTGATTATAGGTCACCTAATATTTTATGACTACTACTACTCATTTAATGAAGTGCTTATTGCATAATCGAAGAAAGAGTCATTCAGATATTAGTATTCAGACTGTATAACTTTCTGCCAGGACATGTAAAATTTATGGACATTTATTTGCTATGCAGACTTAAAAATATGCATAAAACACCTGTGAAAAATCAATACAGACAATTCCCTCATATTTTTATGGAATTTTGCAGTGTTTATAATAAATATACATAATTATTTTTGTTTAAATTCATATGCCCTCATAATCTTTCATCGAAATAACTTCTCCTCCCTCTTGCAACGACATCCAAGGGCGTCGGTTTGATTTTGACATTTGTGGCTGGGGGTTTTTGCATTTATGATAGACTTTTGATTGCAATTTCATGTCATATAAAGCCTTTATTTATATATTAGCCAACACACCCATAAAGGGAGTATTTATGTCAGAATGTGCCTGAGACAATAATTACACCATTTTGATTATGTAAACCAACAACATTACAATTTAACTGTCTGTACTTCATGACAGAATGGATAAATGGATATACACAACAATTGCATGATTTTATGAGATTAATGTAATTTTAAATACAAAGTATATAAATAAATTATGAAAAAGTTTTTTAGGGCCACACGATTATGGCAAATATCATTATTGCCCTTGATATTGTACTCATGATTATTAATGTTTATTAATAGAACACATTCAAATGTTTATTAATAGAACACATTCAAATGTTTTTGTGTGGGGGAAAGAGCACACCATACACAGAAAAAACAAGCTGAGAACCATTTATGAATTTGTTTATTGCTGTTTTACGCATTAGTAAAGACTACACATTGGTTTGCTTAGTACAGGGGTGTCCAATCCTGCTCCTGGAGGGCCAGTGTCCTGCAAAGTTCATCTCCAACCCCAATTAAACACACCTGAACCAGCTAATCAAGCTCTTACTAGGCATACTAGAAACTTCCAGGCAAGTGTGTTGAGGCAAACTGGAGCTAAACTCTGCAGGACATTGGCCCTCCAGGACTGACTTTGGACACCCCTAGCTTAGTAGCATGAAAAACAAAAGGATTATTTAAATTGAGAATAAATTATGTACAGAAAGCGAGCAAATGTTCCCCATCACTGACACGGTCAATGACTTTAGTCTCAATAAAGCTGACTACACTGCACAATGAATCTCTTACTTACAGTACATCGTATCTGCACTGGTTTATGATGAGAGAAGTCGTGAATGTGCAGAACTGAGTGCTGAATGTCAGTGAGCATGTGCTGAATGTGCATTTCTTCTGCACCGGGGACTAATTTAAACACCTTTGATTGGCCATTGCATTCATGTGCTCAACAGACACGTCTGTGATTGGTTGTAATGCTCAATGCTGCAAAAAAAAAAGAAATCTTTGATGCAACCTGAGCAGATCTAAATGTAATGCTGTAATACTTCATTCATTTTCACATTTCAATTTAATCGCAACAGTTGATCAAAATTATTGCAAATGACAATTCAGTAGTCACTAGGTATTGGTAGGGACATGTCCCTAGCGTCCCTACTAAATTTGACAACCCTGAAGACATCTCTTCTAATCTGATAATGTGTTTGCTGGAGTGAAGGCAGTATTGGCCAACGCCTGTTCACGTGAGCAGCACGGGGCATGCGTGAGATGCTGACACAGGAGCCGGCCAATAATGAGCCGGTGTTTGGACATAAACACGGAAATGCTGCACTCCTCCAACTCCAACTGGATTTCATCAAAATATCTTAATTCGTGTTCCGAAGATGAATGAAGGTCTTACGGGTTTGGAACGACATGAGAGCGAGTAATTAATGACAGAAATTTCATTTTTGGTTGAACTAACCCTTTAACAGTACATTGTCCCTATTTTTACTGCCTTTTCTTAGAGTGTACTACAATTTTGACATACTGCGTTTTGCATACTAAGTAGGAATTTACAGACGCAAGAATTCTATATAAAAGCAGAATAAGAGGAAATGGGGAGAATGAAGCAGTTGAAAGTGAAATATAATGTGGAAAACTGAAGGACAAAGACAGAAAGACAGACTGAGAGATACACAGGTAGTGTGGGAGAAGGAGGAGAGGAAGAGAAAGAGGGAGAGAGAGATAGCAGTCTGATCTATCTTCATTATCCTCCACTCTGCAGTCTCCCAACACAGAGATCATAAATCTCAACCTCCAGCACACTTCACTGACAACGAAACACAAACACTGCTAACCTCTGACCTCTCTCCTGCTACTGACACACAGACACGTACTCACTCAGAGACACGCGGAGAATGACAGCACATACTGTAATATTATTTGAACTAAATGCTCAATCGAATACGTAAGTGTATTTAAACCCGTTTATGAAAATTGCATTTCATATTTTGAAATGATTTGATAAGGAGGCTCTTGCATTTAAAGGATTAGTTCACTTCAGAATTAAAATAATTTACTCACCCTCATGTCATCCAAGATCTTTATATATTTCTTTCTTGAGTTGAAAAGAAATTAAGGTTTTTGAGAAAAACATTCCAGGATTTTTCTCCATATAGTCGATTTCAATGGGGACCAACAGGTTGAAGGTCCAAATTGCAGTTTCAGTGCAGCTTCAAAGGGCTTTACACGATCCCAGACGAGGAATAAGGGTCTTATCTAGCAAAACAATCAGTCATTTTCTAAAAAAAAAAAAACATAAATACTTTTTAACCACAAATGCTCATCTTGCACTAGCTCTGCGATGCGGCACGCATTATGTAATCACATTGGAAAGGTCACGCGTGATGTAGGCGGAAGTACCGATCCAGTGTTTACAAAGCGAATGTGCAAAGACTAAGTCAAATGCCCCCTTTACAAAAAAAGGTAAAACAGCAATGTCGGACGACTTTGAAGTTGGAAGAGAAAAAGAGAAGTACTACCATGGTACTTCCACCTATATCACGTGTGACCTTTCCAACGTGATTATGTAATGCGCGGTGCATCGTAGAGCTAGTGCAAGACAAGCATTTGTGGTTAAAAAGTATATATATATATATATATAAAATGATCTACCGTTTCACTAGATAAGACCCTTATTCCTCGTCTGGGATCATGTAGAGCCCTTTGAAGCTGCACTGAAACTGCAATTTAGACCTTCAACCCGTTGGTCCAAATTGAAATCGTCTATATGGAGAAAAATCCTGGAATGTTTTCCTCAAAAACCTTAATTTCTTTTTGACTGAAGAAAGAAAGACATAAACATCTTCGATGACATGTGGCTGTGTAAATTATCAGGAAATTTTAATTCTGAAGTGAACTAATCCTTTAATCTCATGTCATTATTTTGTTTTTTAGAATGAACTATTAAATAACCTCATATTTTAGTTACTACATTCTAAAGTTAATTGTTTTGTACAGATAGTTTATCTGTTTCCATAGAGTGATATGCAGATGAAGCTGCATTGTACGGTTGTGTGGCAAAGCAAACCACTTCCTGTTGACTTGTGTATTGAGACCTATAATGCCAGCCCTGCTAAAGTGTCCTACTGCAACACTTTATAGCTCAGTTTAGTAAACGGTTTTATCTTGGCAAATAAAAATCTGTTGAGTTTTGAATGCTGAGAATGTTTTTAAATGCTATTTGACAGGAAGTTCATATTTAGTCCAGTACCACCTGAATGAAACCTTTGTACACAGCAAAGTTGTTAACCTGTCAAAACATCAGAATATGATCATAAGTAAATATATTGTATTTTGAGAGTTTTATTTGATTTATTTTCAAGACTTACTGACATGCCACCTCCCTGATCTTGAGATGGCACCGTCAAAGAGGAGCCAGTTAAGGTGTGTCTTCACTGTGAGGTTTGTGGGGGTTTCTTTTAACCAAAGCCAGTGCAGAATGGCAGCTTTAGGAAGAACCAGGCAAACGCCCAGAACCACAAACAAGCCAGCGCAGAACTGTTCCATACAAACACAAACTCCACACTGTACTGATATAAAACACATAAAGTGGCATATAGACGAACACACCCTCGGCACTATGAAGTTTGGAACTTCCCATATTTACAGACTCCCCTCTTCAAAAAGATGCCATTTTCCTGTGGACTTTTGTAGCAAATTAATCATTACTATTCATGACAACTATGAAATGATTCATCAATGGATGTTACCTGTTTTATGCTTTTCAACTCGAAATGGTTTAATCCAATTAATATGTATGTTTTACATGTTTTCACATTTCATATTTAACACTGTTCATACTATACCTTGAGGATCTGGCACCATGATTTAGGGTTTTTTCACACTTTACTGTTATGTTTAGTGCATGTTATTGCATTTTGATGCAGATTACGAAGGCATTTTTCAACACTGGAATAACATGCCCCAATGAATCGTTCATAATAAGACCAGTAACATGCATCAGTAACTTTGAGGAGAAACTGTATTCACTTTAAGGAGTTACTCATTGCCATTCCTACATCATGTGCTACTCAGTGCATGTCACTTTGTGAATACACAGAGTTCAAGGAGTGAGAAAAAGAGGGAGAAAGAAAGAAAGAGAGGCAGAGAATTAAAACAGAAATTTAAGCTTGCCTCTGTTTCTTCCCTCTAGGCATTTTGTGGCTTGTGAAAAATGTGCTGTATATTTGAAGGGTGGAGTCACGTGACCCAGACAGGGTTCATGAATCAGAGCGCATAATTATTTCTAAGAGAGACGAAAAGAAGAGAAAGAGGGAGGGAGGGAAAGAGAGAGCGAGGCAGAGAAAAGGAAGAAGATAGAAAGAAACGACCGTGTAGTGTGAAAGTGATTCTGATGAACGGAGAGCGCGAGCTTCTCTTTTCTTCTCCTCGCGGATTTCAGTCACACCGGGTGAGTTTAACTTTCACAGAAGCGTTCAAACGATGTTTTGTTTAAGTCTACTCTCTTATGTCTGTCAGATATGATACATATAACAACGGAGAAACCGGAGTGATTTAAAACTAAACTTGAGGAGATGCGATAGAGAAGCGAGAGAGTGATGAAAGAATCGTAACTTTTTGTTCGTTCGTTCGCTCGCTACGCTCGCGCGACTCGGTTCTCCTGAATTCATCTAATTGTAGCGCGTGCGCTGTGCGTGTGTTTTCATTTATTTTCGTATCGCGTTGATGTTTGGCGAGCAAGCGTTTCCTTGATCCGCGATGTGTTCGAAGAGATGACTGCTTACCTATACATTTTCCTAGTGAGTTGTACCTTGACATATGTAAAACATTTCTCTGACAGGTATAGTTTTCTTTCCAGCCTTAAGTGTTTATGCAGTAGCCCTGTGGCTTACAAGTTTTAAGTAAATGTGAGATTGATGTGTGCAAGACAAAGTGTTGTGTACCTACAACTGAACTTGTGGTTAAGGGGAAAGGTGTTTTCACAAGCATCTCATGCAACATAAAATGTATTTGTCATTTAACATAAAATATGGTAACAGCCAAATGAACTCTTTTTATTAAAGTTAAATAAATGATTTAATGTTATAAACCTGAATACAATAAGAGACATCAATGGGAGTATAATTTAGTTGGATATAGAGGATAACATTTTTTAAAGTATTTTCTTTGCAATGGCAATGAATGGTGACTGAAGATGTTGCACCTCAAAATGGATGCAAACTCACCATATACAGTCCATAAAAATCCCACACTATATTCCAAGTCTGTTGAAGCCATATGAGAGCGAATGTGCAAGGAGCAGGTCGAAAAGTTTTCATCCACTCATCATTTTGACATCTTCCCTTGCTCTTAATGAGAAAAGTAGTCATTTGTAAACTATTTGGATTTTTTTTAGTTAATTGGTTTATCCAATTCACAAAACCGATCTTAATGATTTTTTCCGGTTCTTGAGTTGGCTCAATAGTCCAGACACAGGAACATCTTCGGTTAAAAACTTTAATTCATATGGCTTCCGAAGACTTATGAGCATATGAGTCATGTGGATGCTTTTATGAGTTATTCTGCATCCCTCTTGAGGTTTGAAAGCATTCAGTCCACATTCATTATAATTGCATGGAAAAGACCAACCTGGAATTTTTGCAAAACATTTTCTTGTATGTCCTGCAGAAAAATAAAATATCATAGAGATGAGCAGGTAATGACACACTTTTAATTTTTGAGCGAACTATCCCATTTTGGCATTGTACATTGAAATCTGTTTTAAAAAGTGACAAAATGCATACAATAGGAGTTTTTGTGTTACTTGAGTGGTGAACTTACAATACAGTGAAACTCATTGCATTGACTTTAGCACCTGTTCTTTGTGCTTTTCTCTGACTCACTCTGTGATCTGAAAGAATTTGCTTTCTTTTGCTTTTCAACATGTTGTGTGTGAGATTTTGAAAAGTTTTTTTTTTTAAGTTTATGCCAGCAGTTTAATAGTGTCAGAGCCCTGCCGTGATTTATGAGCTCTTCTTTTAACGTGTGACAGAATGTTCACATCCAAACTCACATCTGGGGCCGAGGAGAAGTCTGAGCGCGTTACAACATTAAAAACAACAGACTTACTCCACACATGCACAAACAAATGTACGCACGGCTCCTTCTTTATGAAATGAGAAAGGAATGGGCCAGCCCTATTCTGTCTTGAGCTGTTTATGTCTCACAGATCAGCAACATGAGTTTACATGAACTCAAACAAAAGAAGCAGAGACAAGGAAAAACAAACTATTGTCAAACCAGATATTCACGTTCCACCAAAACCAAAACTCCCACTCTGACTCCAGCGGGACTGTGGAGTCTGATCTCAGACGTACAGTAACTGTAATGGAATACGGGAGTGTCTTAATGTGTTTGTGTGTTTGGGTAAACTGCTGTCATTATATTCTTGAGTGCATTTTCCCTGTTGAGTGACAGTGAAATGTGTCTCTGTATATCAACCAACCCTAACCGCAGTATTAGATTGACAGAGTTACTTGCTGGATCTTCTAGTTTATTAATAGTAATGTTTTTATGATTGATAGAATGGCCCTTTGCTTTTTGCATGTATATGAATAAATGAATGTTTTCATGAAGACATGCATGGTTAGACCACCCTACTGTCTGTCAATCTGTCTAGTTCCCGATTTTACTTCAGTCTTCATAGCTAATCTGGCAGCTTTCTGACTTGGAATCGTAAATCCAGGAGTTTATCCCTTACTCTCTCAGGAATTTTGGGGGGCAATTAAATATAAATGTCAGGGAGGGGCTGAACAGGTGGTTTATGGGGGTTCTGGGAAGGTGGAGGGGACTTTGTTCTGTACTCTGTAATTATGAAGGAAACCATCAGATCACTATTTCCCTTGTATATTTTTGCAGGTGTGCAGGGATGTATCTCTTTGACTGCATGTGTATATAAGACTTGATATGTCAGGCTGTGTGTGTGTGTGAAGGGGAGAGAGTGTCCGGCATCTGCTTATGGAAGTTCCTGTGTGTGTCAGGGCTTTTATTAATGTGTGTTAGTGTGTGTTTATACTCACAAGCGTGAATGCTTCCCAGTGCCAGTGCTACTGTAATGAGCGCCATCTATTACCTTCTATTGCCCTGATTAAATAAACTGCGTTCATCTGAAATGGCTAGTTTAGCTCAGAGGCCATGTCATTTGTTTTTATAAATCTGATTTCTTGTCTGATTACGCTACGTAATAAACCACAACTACAATCTAGCGGCGATCATGTTAATGCTCTGATCCTTAACCAATTATTTAACCTCGTTCCCCACAGAGGAATACTACATACTGCGGGCATAAATAAGCTCACTGGTCGTGTTCGCTTTCTCTCTGTTCAGACGTTTTATGGGTCTGTAGAAACGTGTATTTTTTATGTTGTTTATTCGTACTTGCAATGTGCCTGCGCTCATCTTGTCCACATCACATTGCGGAACAGAACTGTCAGAACAGTCTTTCGTCCACTTTATTTATCCCATCACTCTTTCCACTGCTCTCTCTCGGTCTTCCATGTGTCACAACCACGTGCAAACCTCTGAAGTTTGGTTATTTATTTATTTATAAAAAGAAGAAGAAGAAGAAAAAGAACTTAGAATCAAAGAATCCAAGTAACAAGTGGGACTTACACCTGTGTTAATTATTTAAAAACCTTTTTTTGGGAGGAAATATATATAATTTTCACTCATAAATTGCTAGTAAATTTCACAAATGATTACAAAGAATTGACAAGTAATGGATTAAATTAAACATTAAAATTTTAAAGTACAAAGACTTTTTTTATTATTCATTAAAATGAACAAAATTAAACAGAAATTAACAGTAATTTATGTAGTAGTTAATATAAAACATTATATATTAAATATAAACATTTTAATAAATATTTTGTTTTTTATAAGTTGTTTTTTAAATAACTAACAATAACTTTTTCAAATTATTTAAAAAATAATAAGTATGTATATAAATTTTTATTAAAAATATATATATATATATATTTTTACAAAATGTTTCATAATTAAAATTAACATTTATTATAAACAGTTTATATATATATATATATATATATATATATATATAAATTATAATATTATTAATATAATATTATTTTAAATATATCATTCATTAAAAATGTTTTTATAATTTTTTTCAAATTAATTAACAGCAATTTATGTAGTAACAATAGTTTATATAAGATGTTATATATATATATATATAAACATTTTAATTAATACATATTTTGTTGTTTTTATAATTTGTTTTTTAAATAACTAACAATAACTTTTTCAAATTATTTTAAAAATATATATGTATAGAAATATATGTACATTTATTTATATATATATGTATATAATTTTTTTACAAAAGTTTCATAATTAAAATTAACATTAATTATAAAGTTTATGTATATATATAAATTATAATATTATTTTAAATATAAAATATATCATTCATTAAAAATGTTTTTTTTAAATTAATTAACAGTAACTTATGTAGTAACAATAGATTTTATACTACATAAGTTACTGTTAATTAATTAAAAAAAACATTTTTAATGAATGATATATTTTATATTTAAAATAATATTATGTTAATAATATTATAATTTATATATATATATATATATATATATATATATATATATATATAAACTTAATGTTAATTTTAATTATGAAACATTTTGTAAAAAATTATATATATATATATATATATATATATAAATAAAATAAATGTACATATATTTCTATACATATATATTTTTAAAATAATTTGAAAAAGTTATTGTTAGTTATTTAAAAAACAACTTATAAAAACAACAAAATATGTATTAATTAATACATATTTTGTTTTTTAAATAACTAACAATAACTTTTTCAAATTATTTTAAAAATATATAATAAATATGTATATAAATATGTGTACATTGTAAAAATGTAATATATAGTATTTTTGGTTATTAATACATAATTTAAATGACAATGTGTTAAATGATATGCACTGTAATTTGAGGTAAAAGCACACATTTATGGTTTATTGTGAATAAAGTGTACTTGAACCTTACAGCTGGGGCTGTGGCAGTACATAATATACTTTTTTAAATTATTACTTGAGGGGCAAGTTATACCCAAGTGGTGTGATAGATATTATCATGGCATTGTCAGTGTTGTACGATGATTGGGTGTGAAGAATGTTTGTTCGGTGCCAGGAAAGGGCTCAGTGTCAGACTGGTTTTAATTGATGGGATATGTGACTCCGAAGCAGAAGATCATCTATCACTCTTAATGTTGTGCTACCATTTGACCTGTCAGAAGGCAGAGGAATTCGTACGTGTCAGTTTTATCTCCCACAATAAAAAGGTTTATGAAGGGCTTTCGCAGAAATGACTGCCTGATGACAATGATACGCTTTGTGTAATTTTGCTGCAATCTAATTGTGGCGAGGCTATATTTTACTATTGTTTATTAATGCCGCTTGACAGCACTGTAACCACTGTCCCCTGCTGTGGTGCTGGGATAGGGGATGAAGAAAAAAATATTGAAAAATAAATAAATTAATCATTAAAAAGTTATCTTTCTGCATCTACGTGTGTTTGTATGTGCGTGTTAATGACGTCTGGCCTTTGAACCTTCAGCACTTAGTTCTGACCCTCCTATGACCATGTGACCTCCACAATGCCTGGAGGTTCCTCAGCCGCAGACTTTCCACACAATATGTCTCGTCTCCCAACATCTTTCTTCAATTGATTCCACACAGATTTCATTCAAGGTTACAGCACAATGTGCTGTCTTATTGTAATGTCTCCCATGCATAACAAGCGGACAACTAGTTTTATCCATCAGGGTTTGCTGTAAACATCCCTCGGACACATATGCTTATGTTTTATGCAGGATATGACAATTGTTTTTCCACAGAAAATATGCAAACTACAAGCAGATCTCTTATTTTTATGGTCAGATGTGGTTTGTGTTTTCTGGTCAATTTTTTGCGTATTTAAACTGTTAGTGTGCGTTGGAAATGCGAGGCATTTTTGTGAAGCTTTTAATTCAGCGTGTACGACTTGGCACAGCTCGGCTCACTTTGGCTCAGTTTTCTTTTCCCCTGTAGTTGGTACCGCTTCAAAGTGGGTGGGATTATAGACTGATCGTTATAGTTGCGCCGCCTCTACTGCCAACGATGCTGGTAGTGAAGATTCTCTCTGACCAATCAGTGATCGTCAGTGTTTACACGTCACATTTTAGTATCAGTACGGCTCACTTGGAATCCCAACCGAGGTGGTACTATTTAAGCAAGCCATACCGAGCTGTACCATGCAGTGGAAAAGCGCCAAAGCATGCTGTACCGAGCCGTACACTGTAAACCCAAATAAATTGAGGTAACTCAAAAAATTTGAGGTAATCAGTTACATCAAATTTTTTGAGTTATGATGTTCCCAATTTTAAGCAGAACTATCAAGTTTTGAGTTTGTAGTACTCAAACATGTTAATTGCTCCCAACTTGAAGTACTGAGTTAGCTAACATAATAGATTTAGTTAATTAACTTTTTTATTTTGCATTCTTTCAAATTAAATGAGTTATTGACTGTTAACCCTAATAAGTTGTCAGAACTCAGAATGAGAATTTTTTAAGTTAAGAAACTCAAAAGTTTAAGTAAGATTTTTATTTTGTACTCATACATTATTATTGTTCTTAAAGAGATAGTTCACCCAAAAATGAAAATTATCCCATGATTTACTCACCCTCAAGCCACCCAAGGTGTATATGACTATCTTCTTTACGTACGATCTTCCGCCGGAAGCTAGTTATTTGAATTTATAAAGTTTTAAATATGGATATTTTTCTTACAAAAACACATTGCTTCGCTTCAGAAGGCCTTTATTAACCCCCTGGAGTCGTATGGATTACTTTTTTTATGGATGGATGCATTATTTTTGGCTTCAAAACGCAGCCCCCATTCACAACCATTATAAACCTTGGACGACTAAGGATATTTTTAAATGTATCTCCGATTGTGTTCGTCTGAAAGAAGTCATATACACTAGAGTTGTCCAAAGTACTGACTTCGGTACCTAGTTGGTACTGAAATTTTAAAAATGAGATGCTTTGAGCGCTGTTGAGCGGATTCGTAAACACCTCTGATTGGCCATTGTGTTCACGCACTCATCAGATATGTCTGTGATTGGCTTCAATGATCAACACTGTAAAAACGTTGTAAATAGTCAGCACTGATGCTCTTCACCAAGCTCTTACACAGATACACACGGGAGCATTTGAAAGCAGGCGTCTTTCGCAGACCAGTCCGCTGATAGATGCCAGGTTTCATACACTCCTGCTCCTGCTTTCAAATTCAAACACTTCTGTGTGCTTTCAAACACTCCCGTGTGTTGATCATTATAGCCAATCACAGACATATCTGATGAGCATGTCAACACAATGGCCAATCAGAGGTGTTTACGAATCCGCTCAACAGTGCTCAAAACGTCGCATTTTTAAAATTTCAGTACCGATTGGTACCGAAGTCGGTACTTTTGACAACTCTAATATACACCTTGGATGGCTTGAGGGTGAGTAAATCATGGGATAATTTTCATTTTTGGGTGAACTATCCCTTTTACTTGAAATATTTGAGTACACTAATTTATACATTTAACTTAAAATTATCAGGTTATATCAACGTAAATATTTTGCTAGCTATAACAAACTAATTCAAAAAATGGCAACTCGCTAACTTAAGTTAGTCTAAATTAAAAGAAATGAGTTCATACAACTCAAAACAATGAAACAGTTCAGTTTACTTAAAATATGTTAGTGCTGTGAACTTAAAATACTAAATACTCAAAACAGTTAATTTAACAGAACTAAATTGTTTAAGTTTGTCCTACTCAAACCAATTCAGTATTTTGAGCGTTTGGGTTTACAGTGTACCAAGCCGTACCATGCAGCGGAAAAGCGCTGTTAGCATTGCTAGCGTCATGCTCTACCACACATCTTAAAATAAAGGTTCTTGATTGGTATTGATAGTTCCATGAAGAACCTTTACCTTCCATGGAGTCTTTCCATTGAACAAAAGGTTCTTTATAGAGCAAAAAAAGTTCCTTAGAATATTCCAATATTCCTCACACTAAGAAAAAAACTTGAACTGTTCACAGAAAGTTTTTTTGGGGAACTTTCGGAACCTTTATTTTTATTCTGTGCATTGGCTGGGTTCCATTACATTGAGTCTGATTAGGTGAAAGTGTCTTTCTCTCCTTTTTCCTTGCTTTTTTTTTAGGAATGGAACAGTTTATATTTGTTCTTTAAGTGAGCTTGATACCTCTTGTAGAAGTTTCCAGATCCATCGTCCACAAGACGTTTGATCTGATTCCATACACCCCACTCTTGTGGCCTCCGCTTTACAGTGCCTCTGCCTTTCTGGGGGTGTTTGAGCGTATACGGTCGAATGTGTCAATCCATCTTAGCGCTGATCGACAGCAGGAAGGCTAATGTGGAAAGTTAAAGAAGCTTTTAAAGTAGAGCGGCGTGAGCTTAGAACGAAGGAGTGGAAATATTCAGAGTGTAGACAGGAAATGAACCCAAACCGCTGTACCATCCCAAATCCGTCACAGCTTTGGAGGAAGAATGGATTGCGGTTTTAGCCAGGCAGAGGGAGGAAAAAAATAACTCACCATCGGCTCCGACGGTTAATGCCTCCTGTGACGGCTCAGTTTTTATTTTTTTTTCATTTGCGTACCAGTTAAAAGTGATTTTTGTGATGGCTCAACAGTTAGGTCTCGTTGTTTTCCAAGCAAGAACGTGATACCTTCGGCAGTAGGGACACTTGATCCGCCAGAGGCAATTCTCTCCTGAGTTGAAATGGATACTTTTTTTCTCTCTAAACACAACCTGCTTACCATTTTGCAGTGGCAAACTGCAGTACTTCAGAGAGTAGACATCACCAGCCCGGCTCGGCCCAGCCCCGAGGAGCCATGAATCACATAGAGCTGATTCTGTCAGAGATACACAGCGCATCACCCAACCATGCCAGGAGCATTTTCTTTCTCCCTCTCTCCGTCTCGCTCAATCTTTCTTTCTTTCTCTGTGGCTAATAGGCCTCAGCATGCTCTGCTAATGATGTGTTTGTTCTGTGAGGAGCAATGTAGAAACGGTGGTGAAATCAGGGTTTTGGAAAGTCCCAGCCTGTTCTTATAATCCCTGCAAACGTCGGGTCTGCGGTGGGTGCCCGCCGTTGCCCCCCTCTCAGCCCAGAGCAGGCTAGAGGAGTTTGAATGAGCGTGTGTGTAAGGGTCAGCCAGAGAATAGCAGTAATGAGAGAACATATGTGTATGTACTTATACATATGTGTGTGTGTGCGCGCCCCAGGGGCCTGTGCCAGAGAGAGAGAGGGCGAGGGCCCTAAAAATGAGCTCACTTTCTGCACAGCCTGCCTGCCATAAAAGCAGAACATACTCTGTAAAACTCTTTGCCGATGTGACTCATGAAAATACGCAGGCGCCAAGTGTTTTATTAATTCATTATTGTGTTTGGGAAAATTTTAGGAACACACAGATCCCTTTTCAATCAGTTCCCCTCTTTTCAAATGGCTGCATGAGATTTGGATTTTCCCTGGCTCCCTTTTTTCCCCCCTTTCTTTTCCACTATTTTTCTGCTTTCTATTTCTCTCCCTGTAAAAGTTTTTTTGGGTGTGATTTTGATGTTTTTCTCCACTGTCTCTCTCTCTCTCTCCAGCCGTTCGTCTTTTTTTCTTTTCTTCAGCTTTTTATTTTATTCCCAACATCCTCCTTATGTTGTTTCTTGATGTTCTTACTACTGGCAGAGTCAAAAGTTCAGAAGACTTAGAGTTAATGCAAGCCCTAAAACTTTATAGTGAGAGCCAGCGTGATATTGTATTTCCAGTAGACGATTTTTATTCAGACAATTTTTGTGTGCTGTATTTAATCCAATATGTAGTTCTACTAAACTTTTTTTTAATCGCTGGAACAACTTATTTTCCATCCTGTGATCAATAATCTTTTTTAAAAATTCAAAATAAATCAATTTTAAAATAAATACATAAAAAATAAATAAATAAACAAATACATAAAAACAAATAAATAAATACATTAAAAAATACATTTTAAAAATAAATAAATACATAAAAAATATATATTTATAAATAAATACAAATAAAATGACTAAATACCTTTAATAAATAAAATAAATTATAATAAATAAAAGAAAATGTTGCTCAATAAATAAATACATTTTAAAAGATAAATAATTGTATTTAAAAACATTTAAAAATAAATATAAAAATTATATTAAATTTTAATTAAATACATTTAAAAAATAAATAATTAAATAAATAAAGGAAATAAAAAAGACATTAAAAAGTAAATATATTTAAAAATAAATAAATGCATAGAAAATTCTAAATAAACAAATACATTTAAAACAAATAAATAAATTCATTAAAAAATACATTTTAAAAATACATAAATACATTTAAAAAAAAAAATTATATATATATATAAATAAATAAAAATTCTAAATAAAATGACTAAATACCTTTAATAAATAAAATAAATTATAATAAATAAAAGAAAATGTTGCTAAATAAATAAAAACAAACAAATACATTTTAAAAGATAAATAATTGTATTTAAAAACATTTAAAAATAAATATAAAAATAATTATATTGAAAATTAAATATATTTAAAAATACATCAAAAATACTAAATAAATAAATACATTTTAAAAATAAATTAAAAACTTAAAATAATCTAAATTTTATCTTAATCTGAGAATTAATCTAAGAAAATATTCAAGATTTTTCTTTTGTCGATTGTCTTATATGTTGTCGTCTTAATTGACTGTTTTAGCACATAATGATATCTGATTATATTTTATGCCTTGCAGTGTTTCAAATGAAATAGAAGTCTGGTAACATTCCCGGTGGATATATAACAAATATTTCCTAACCTTGACTGATATGTGTGGAAAACATAATTACGATATCATTTTAGTTCACAGTAACAGTTTCAATTCAGCGAATAGCGCATTTGGCCTGACAGCGAGCGGCTTTACTCTGCTGCAATTGCGAAGAATTTATTCTGTACTGCCTCGGTCTCCAGGGTAAACACGTTGACTACGGCAATGTGTGGTTTTGAATGGTGAGCTCTAAATGATATCTGTTACATATGGAACAGTTCTGAGGGGTCATGGACGGAGCTGGAGCGGGAGGGGGTTTGGGGAAGGGGGGCGATGTGGGCAGGGATGGGTTCGAGGGCACACAGTCACAGATGAAAACCAGACCTGGAGGAAAAGAGAGAGGGGGGGAGGAGATGGCAAGGCCTTGTTGTGGCTGGCTATGGGCGTGTGCCTATCTGCAGAGCTCCTTCCTTAGACGTGGCCACCCTAGCTTGGATGCACATGTGGAAGAGTTTACTGTAATGGAACTCTAAATTAGTGGTGGTTTGAAGCTGCCTGCAGCAGTAGGCTGTAATTAACTGGCTCTGCTGAAAGAAACAGAACCAGAGAGGCTGGAGTGAGTGTGTGTTTGTGTGTGTGTGTGTGTGTTGGGCAGATGTGTATACTGGAACCATAGAGGAAAATGGCACACTGGAAGAAAAAATATTTTTTTAGCATGTATTAATGAATGCTTTTGCTTTTCATTCTTAAAGAAGATTCTGTTTTCGGGTGTTTCTTTGGGTGATATTATGTCCCAGAGATTTTTTTTAAACTTTTTTTCTTTTTGTTTCATGAAGGTCTTTTTAATTATACCTGCATCACTTATTTTTGCTACTTTTTAAAATGCATTTTATGATTTTTTTTTTTTTCAGTCTTAATGGGTTAGTTCACCCAAAATGAAAATTCTGTCTTTAATTACTCACCCTCATGTCGTTCCACACCCGTAAGACCTTCGTTCATCTTCAGAACACAAATTAAGATATTTTTGATAAAATCCGATGGCTCAGTGAAGCCTATATTGACAGCAAGATAATTAACACTTTCAAATGCCCAGAAAGCTACTAAAGATGTATTTAAAACAGTTCATGTGACTACAGTGGTTCAACCTTAATGTTATGAAGCGACGAGAATACTTTTTGTGCACCAAAAAAAACTAAATAACTACTTTATTCAACAATATCTAGTGATGGGCGATTTCAAAACACCGTTTCATGAAGCTTTGAAGCTTTACAAATCTTTTGTTTCGAATCAGTGGTTCAGAGTGCGTTTCAAACTGACAAAGTCACGTGAACCATTAAAATTTCGAAAAGGTTTTGAAACACTTATGACATAACGAAGCCTTGTTTACTGAAATCACATGACTTTGGCAGTTTGATACACGCTCCGAACCTCTGATTCGAAACAAAAGATTTGTAAAGCTTCGAAGCTTCATGAAGCAGTGTTTTGAAATCGCCCATCACTAGATATTGTTGAATAAATTCGTTATTTTGTTTTTTTTGGCGCACAAAAAGTATTCTCGTCGCTTCATAACATTAAGGTTGAACCACTGTAGTCACATGAACTGTTTTAAATATGTCTTTAGTAGTTTTCTGGGCATTGAAAGTGTTAATTGTCTTGCTGGCAATGGAGGCCTCAATGAGCCATCGGATTTTATCAAAAATATTTTAATTTGTGTTTTGAAGATGAACGAAGGTCTTACGGGTGTGGAACGACATGAGGGTGAGTAATTAATGACAGAATTTTCATTTTTGGGTGAACTAACCCTTTAAACTTTAAAAATACATAATAAAAATAGGAATTATTACATTTTTAAAGTGATGATCTAAACAAGAAGTCCATATTTCATTATTTATTGTGTGAAAATTCCAAAATGTTTAAAATGTCGTTTCAACCACAGAATGCTATTAAACACAAGCTGTAACTTGAGATGTGATGGAAATTATATCATGAAAAATTGACAAAAATGACAGAATTTTCCTGTGATGCATGCATATCCACTGTTGGACATTATTAGTAGATAACTTAAACTAATAAGCATGAAAATATGTTTTAAGAGATTCTACAAAAGTGCCCAAGAAACACCCTTGATGTGTGTGTGTGTGTGTGTGTGTGTGTGTGTGTGTGTGTGTGTGTGTGTGTGTGTGTGGAAAGAGGTTTCTTTGGGTTTCATTGTGTGGATTACAGTAGAGCTGTGTGCATCTGTTATGGAAAGAGAGCACAGTATTTCTCTCAAATACTATGTGTTCAGGTGCAAGTGTTTTTATGCGACAGTGAGAAAGAGACTGTATGAATGTGTGTTTTGGAAAGCCCAGGCTTCTTTCCTGGCCAGAGTGCCGCCCCCCTAGTGCCCCCCAGTGCCCGGACTCTGTCACTGAATCAGTCTCCTTTTTTTTTCTCTCTCTCAGCTTGGTCTATGTTTATGCCGAATTCATGAGCACGATTTTTCCCTTGCTTTTTAGCCTGATTCACAAACCACAGCACTTCCAAAAAGCGCTGAATTCTTTGGCTCAGCTCATTTTTCAAAAACCACATTTAAACAACAAGCCGCCAGCACCACCCACTCATAAAAATCACTCAAGGGAGAAGGAACAAAAACTGGAAGGGGACAGCCCAGCATTCACTACTGCAGTGATGAAGATGGGTTTTGTCTTATTGAAAAGCGTGCACAAGAGAGATTTTTTTGAAATCTGTCTTCCAGTGTGAATATGTAAACATTCATAAAACAAGATAAATGTTTTTGAGAATTGAAATGGCATAATATATTAAGACATCAGAAATGTTGCCTTCTTGTTTTAACAGAATTTAGTGAAGATTACAGAGTTTCTGGTTTCATTCTTGACCTTGCCTGTCCATGAAAAGTTAGATAGAATGAATAAAAATCGAGTAGAAATGTGATTGAAAAGATACAGAACAGTTTGGACAAACAAGCTGCCAACTCTTTCAATTCCTCTCCAGCTCTCATCTTCTCAAATGGAGCCCGTGTTGGGGCCTCAGGTCTGTGAGAGGCCGACTGTAGTTGTGCGGGGTTGAGAGACTGGCAGCACAAACAGAGAAGCTCTTTCTTGTGGAGTTTGGGTGGTTTAAATCGTATGGAATAGCCTGGAAACACCACAAACGTCTGGACACCTTTCAAAACGGAGCAGACAAGAGCGCTCTTTTTCTCTGTTTCTCTTCTCCTGCCTCAACCTAACTTTTTCCTTACTACTTTATTATTTTCCTCCCTCCCCTTTATTTAGTTTTTTTTTTTGTGCTCTCTTTCTTTTCCTCCCTCCATTTTACATATCACCCCATCGTTTTCCTTCAGACTCCACCCTCATCTCAAACACACAAGCGCTCTTTTGCGCTAGTTGCTGAGTTGTTGTTAAACTGATGTGAGAAACTCTCAGATTGCTGTTTGTGTGATGTTAGGGATTCTTAAATGATTAGTTCAGCAGCAGGCATTAACATTCTGTTATCATGTATTCATCCTCATGTTATTCCACACCTTAATTTAATTTTAAACAATGTACTAGTCACATGTTCCATGCCATTACAGTGAATAGAACTGAAGCTTCAAAAAGGATGCAAATGATCCATTTGATTTATGCTCTGTATTTTAAGTCTTCTAAAGCCATATTATAGGTTTGTGTGAGGAACATATTTATTAACTGAAGGCCTGGACTCTCTTTAAAGGGTTAGTTCACCCAAAAATGAAAATTCTGTCATTAATTACTCACTCTCATGTCATTCCACACCCGTAAGACCTTCGTTCATCTTCGGAACACAAATTAAAATATGTTTGATAAAATCCGATGGCTCCATTGCCAGAAAGATAATTAACACTTTCAATGCCAGAAAACTACTAAAGACATATTTAAAACAGTTCATATGACTACAGTGGTTCAACCTTAATGTTATGAAGCGACGAGAATACTTTTTGTGCACCAAAAAACCAAAATAACAACTTTATTCAACAGTATCTAGTGAATTCAAAACACTGCTTCATGAAGCTTCGAAGCTTTACGAATCTTTTGTTTCGAATCAGTGGTTCGAAGCATGTATCAAACTGCCAAAGTCACGTGATTTCAGTAAACAAGGCTTCGTTATGTCATAAGTGTTTCGAAACGTTTCGAAATTTCAATGGTTCACGTGACTTTGGCAGTTTGATACGCACTCTGAACCACTGATTCGAAACAAAAGATCCATAAAGCTTCAAAGCTTCATGAAACAGTGTTTTGAAATCGCCCGTCACTAGATATTGTTGAATAAAGTCGTTATTTTGTTTTTTTTGGCACACAAAAAGTATTCTCGTCGCTTCATAACATTAACCACTGAACCACTGTAGTCACGTAAACTGTTTTAAATATTACTTTAGTACCTTTCTGGGCATCTGAAAGTGTTAATTATCTTGCTGTCAATGGAGGCCTCACTGAGCCATCAGATTTTATCAAAAATATCTTAATTTGTGTTCCGAAGATGAACAAAGGTCTTACGGGTGTGGATCGACATTTTAAAGAGTTAAGAGAATTCTGTCATCATTTACTCACCCTTGTGTCGTTCCAAACCTGTAAGACTTTCGTTCATCTTTGGAACACAAATTAAGATATTTTTAATAAAATCGGAGAGATTTCTGTCCCTCCGTTGACAGCTACGCAAGTACCAATTTGACGCTTTAAAAAGTTCATAAAGAGATCGTAAACATCCATATGAATTGAGCAGTTTAGTCCAAATTTTCTGAAGAGACTCGATCGTTTTATATGATGAACAGATTGAATTTAGGCTTTTATTCACATATAAACATTCATCAACTCACACATCAGTTATGATAAACGGAAGCTCAAGCATGTTTGCTTGACACACGAGAACCAATGAGGTTTAATCTCATGTTACACAGCACGTTTGAGCTTCCGCAAGAACCAATGAGGTTTGTTCTCACACTTCAAGCAAGTACGGTTGAGCTTCTGTGTATGTTTGCTAATCAATGGTTATATGTGAAAATAAAAGCCTAAAATCAATCATCTTCATGTAAAGAGATAAAATCACTTACTTAGACTAAACCACTCAGTTCATTTGGATTAGTTTTACGATCTGTTTATGAACTTTTTGAAGTGGTAGTTATGTAGACTGGAGGACAAAAATCTTCCAGATTTCATTAAAAATATATTCATTTGTGTTCCGAAGATGAACTAAAGTGTTACGGGTTTGGAACAGCATGAGGGTGAGTAAACATTTTTTGGGTGAACTAAGCTTTTAGTGAGTTAATGAGTAAACTAAGTGAACAAATCTTTCTTTTGAGTCATTTTTTTCAATTAATCATCTGACTTGAGTCTTGAGTGATTCGTTTTCGAGTTGGACTGGTCCATTTAACCCACTAAGCCAGCGATCCAGTCACAAGTGCTCAAGAGGGAAATTTATCAGTGACTAATGAAAAAACTCAGGTTTGAAACAACATGAAAGTAAGTAAATGTGCATTGTGTGTATGTGGTGCAGCAGCTTGAACTCACTGAACTGTTTTACTACTGTTTATAATTCTTTGAACAAATGCTTAACATACCATATGTGTTTCCTCCTGAAGGTACGTCCTGTCGAACGAGTGAACGCGGAGCCGTGACGCATACTTGAGAAGTTTGCCAACATTGTCACACAGTCCGTTGAAGCACACGACAGGCCCAACCAGCCTTTGGCAAGCAACCGTCGCCATGGCAACCAACCGGGAACGGCAGGTGGGTCACATGACCGGTTTCCCACCTGCTGTCTACCCCTTTGCCTTCAATTCCATTCGGAGCCACTCCCCCTTCGACCTGCTGGCCAATAGTAGCCTGTTTGGACGGTTTGGGGCGGACCTTCCAAAAGAGATGGCAGCGTTGTGTGAGTATTGTACCTTTTCTGCTTTTGTTTATTATATGAATGGAATTAAGTTAATGAAAATGTTTGCATTAGATTCTTACAAAAGAAGGTGTTTCTTCGGGTACTTCTGGAGGCCATTTTTTATTTTTTTACCTTTCTACGTTTGAATGCTATATGAAGGTCTTGGAAACTTTCTAATCGTGCCTTCATCATGCTACTTTTCAAATGCATTTTATATTAAACTAAAAATCAATCATAAAAATATGAGTTTTTACATGGTATAGTGCTTTTTTAAAAATAATATATGTGAAGCAGAATGAATTTTGAAATTTATGGCTGGTATTACGTTCAGTTCAGTCATCTAGAATTGTGGGATTTTGTCATATGTGCAGTATGGATTGTTGGATGCTGCACATTTTGGTTGAAGTAATAGGCTATACATGCAGTGTGTAAAGTATACATAGTATGAGTTGCATGGTACTTCAGAAACATTCTTGTTTTGCTGTGAATAAGTAAGAGGAGAAAGATAACTTTATCAAAAAGCATCAACTCAAAGTGTCCTACAGCTAATGTTCTTGAAGTCTTACAATTTTTTTGCTAGATAGCTAGTTTTGTTCCCTGAAAAAAAGGCATTTCTAACAGGCATTTTTGACCCTGTAGGGAGAAAATGTCTAGCGTTTTATTTCTAGTGTCACAGGGGGCGCTGTTTTACATCCTACTGCAGAAGCAAAGTGTGTGAGAAGATAGAGATACAACAGATGGCAGAGAGAGATGGGAAAAGAGCAATTTAACAGATATTTTATGCTGCAGAAATGCTTTTTGTAGGTTTAATATGTCTTTACAATGCATTTTATAGCATTCCAGAAAAATAGCGGATTTCACAAACCAGCTGTCAGTTTTTCAACAAAAGATATTCTGTTTTTTTTTAGCTGAGGTGTAATACATTCACTGGCTCTTTAGATCCAGAGTGTGTTGCAAGAATGTGAGCAGTCTGTGGATTTTTCTTGTTTAGACAGTAGCTTAGGGGAAAACACAAGCCACAGACATCTGAAATCTCATCTCAAGTCCTGAGGGGAGAATCTGTGATGGGTTTGGATGGCAACAACAAAGCAGAAGACTATGCGTTCCCCCTCCTCAAAACACACACACGCACAGATACACACTACTCGCCGTCTCCTGCTGTGCCTCTTTTACTCCTCTGCAAGTCTGAACAACACTCCAGCCTTTTAGATGTCAATCAGTACCCACCCCCCTACAGCTGCCCACCTAATCCAATAGGTATTTACAGAGAGAGGGAGAAAGAGTGAGCGAGGGAGGGGTGATGGAAGCACCTGGGGATGACGTCCTGGTGCGGTGGAATCCAATAACACACCCTGCTGTGAAAACGCACTGATGGATACACAATAAACAAGCCTTCTCTGTTTCCTGGTCATGAAAATGAGAAACATATTTCGCCTTGCATATGCAGACGGCCTGAAATTGGCTTTGTGGAAAACCTTGCAACCTTAACCTTATTTACATTCTTGTTTTACTTCCAATTTTTAACTTATCCTTCCTCTGAAACGATTTTCCTTTCCACTGATGTCACTTAGGCCACACGGCTTATTGGATATCGTTAACAAATAGCCTTTGCTTTGGCAAATCCACATTCAGTCTTCCTCCTTTTTTTGTATTGAAGGTTTTGGGTCAATACATTTTTTTTTATTTTAAAAGCTTTTATTCAGCAAGGATGCATCCAATGAAGTCCCACCCAATTTTCCTAATCCTACAATCTAAAAAATGCTAGGTTAAAAACAACCCAAGTTGGGTTAATTATGGACAAACCCAGTGATTGGGTTGTTTTGACCCAGCAGTTGGGTTAAATGTTTGACCCAACCTGCTGGGTAGTTTTATTTAACTCAACTATTTTTTAAAAAGTACTATATTGCTCGTTTAAAATGAACCCAAAATATGTTGGAATTAAATTAACATTAATTAATAATTTTTATAAATGAACATTTAATCATAAGTTTAATAAATATTTTAAGCCAGCCATATAGTCATTTTTTAATCAATAGTTGAGTTAAATAAAACTATCCAGCAGGCTGGGTCAAAACAACACAATCGCTGGGTTTGTCCATATTTAACCCAACTTGGTTTGTTTTTAACCCAGCATTTCTTTAGAGTGTAGTTTTACTCTGAATTAGAACGACAAATGGTAACTCACAGTGACTTTTAAAAAGGCAAATGTAACTCATTTTTAAACTGGAAACAATTTCTGCCTCCCTCTGGTCGTTTGCATATCCAAAAGCACATCGGTCCCTAAGCAATGCCAGGAATTAGGGTGAGAGTCAAGACCACAGAGGCCCTAATTTGCTTTTGGGTATGCCGTTTGACATTCTTTTTAGACAGGCATGTCACAAGTTGTTTTACTGAGCCATTCTCATCCCTGGCTCTGAGACGAGGGGAAACAAAGGCAGACGAGCAATCGGCTCGGTGCTGTTTTTGCAGGAGTTGGTTTAACAGGCCTCTTCATTGTTGTCAGAGCTGTCTGTCGGCTAGACTGCAAAAATTCCCAGCTCATAAAGGTCCAACATACTGAAGGCCCTGTCTTTGAGTGCATCTGTGTGTTAGTCCTGCATTCTTCCATAGGCCGGTGTGTATAATTTCCCAGAGAAGATAGTCATGCTTTGGCCAACTTCAGATAGGTGTGTTCAAGCAGATATGCTCGCTGACAGGTTCAAGCACCTTCCGAAGATGTGCAGTTGGCATAGAGCTCAGAGAAATACTTCTTGACAGCTGACATTGATATAACCTATTTTTTTTTAACAAATATATTTTTCACAGTTTTTAACTTTTTTGTGCAGTAACACAATGATGAAGTCAGTGATGTATGTATATTTACATTTATGCATTTGACAGATATGCATTCCCTGGCAATCGAACCCATGACCTTAGCTATGCTAATAGGGCAGATTCCGTTACCAGTCGTGGGTGGGGCTTCTCCCCACTCGTACGTAAGTGTAGGGGGAAATCTGGAACTGCTCGTATGGAGAGACTGTTTATGGTTTATGGGGATTATAAAAAAAGAGTGGGTGGATTTTTACTATTATAGGCTGGTTGTTTACACATACTGTGGACACAAAACTGTGTTCAAATTGTGCATAATAGGTCCCCTTTAATAATGCAGTTCTTTGGGGTCAGGGTCAGGTATCCGGTTGGTGTCAGGTGAATACAGCCTAATTATATAGGGCTTTCTTAAGATTTATTAGTTGACAAGTCGTTCAGGAATACACTGACTAGTCTGATTTTTTTTCAACCCTACACCAAGAAGTATTCCTGGTCCTGCATGGTAATTTTGGTTCTCTCTAGCTGTTTTTTAGCATGCTGTTCTTTTTTTTTATTATCATATAACACAAAGGTTTCTTTCTCCTACTCAAAGCTTTTGGGGGTGAAATGTCCATCTGTGGAGCTCTGCCGTTGTTTTGACACAAAGTGTGTAAAGCAGCTGTGCACGTGGGGTCACCGGTCACCGTGTGCGAGTCTCCGTGTGGGAGTCTTACGTGCCGGCCTGCAGAAGCCGCTATCAGTTGATCCCTGTCATTATCGGAGCTCTTCAAACAAACAGTTGGAAGCCCATTACCAGCACTTACCGTGTGATAGCATCTCAACTGAGCCCTCAAACGCTCCTGAAACCTTTTACCAATCAGGGGAGGAGGCCTTGCTCCAAGCCGCCAAGAGGGATGTTTTGAAAGGCTGCTTGGTCATTTCCTTTAACCAGACGGAGACCGTGTGGCTCTAATCTAATACTCCTGTTAGGGCCGTGCACAGTCCAGCTGTCTCTCTCGCTCTTTTGCTGCACATATCAATGATATTAGTTCCCTTTTGGCTTGCGAGCTTGAGTTTTTATTGTTGCGACCAGGGCCAAGTTGTTGTGTGAAGGCATTTGTATTGTATAAAAAAGAACAGCGTGCTTGTTCCAGCTTGTCATCGAGAGAAAGGCAAACATTTTGTTGTTCGCTGCCCCCGCAGGAATAGATCAGTACAGTCACACACTTTCACACAGTAAACGCATAAATATGTGCAGCCTACTTACTGCAGTGTAATAGTGCTTTTGTGCACGGTTATATAATTGAGACCATATCTGGTGACGTATTTGCGTATGACAAACTGATTCAAAAGCTCTGGGAGATGTTAGATTGAAACATTATATGACAAGCACTCATTTTAGGGTTGCACAATAAATCAAATATGATTCCAGCTGCAGTGCTTAGTGAAGTGATGATTACAGCATTCCATGTTTCTTTTATTTTTTTATTTGTGACCTGATTTTTGCTGAGTTTGAGCGTTTTAACCAATCACAGACGTGTTTTGTGCACATGAATGCAGCAGCCAGTTCGAGACGTTTAAATTAGTATATAATCCTTTCAATATTGGTCTTCATGAACAAATGTTTTGCAGTAAGATCTGTTTTACCTTATTTTGCTTTAGTACCAAAGCAAGAAGACTTGATTTTTTGCCACTCACTTGCAATGTAGATGCTGTAACACCTAAAGGGTTAGTTCACCCAAAAATGAAAATTCTGTCATTTATTACTCACCCTCATGTCGTTCCACACCCGTAAGACTTACGTTCATCTTCGGAACACAAATTAAGATATTTTTAATAAAATCCGATGGCTCAGTGAGGCCTCCATTGCCAGCAAGACAATTAACACTTTCAATGCCCAGAAAGCTACTAAAGACATATTTAAAACAGTTCATGTGACTACAGTGGTTCAACCTTAATGTTATGAAGTGACGAGAATACTTTTTGTGCGCCAAAAAAACAAAATAACGACTTTATTCAACAATATCTAGTGATGGGCGATTTCAAAACACTGCTTCATGAGGCTTTATGAATCTTTTATTTCGAATCAGTGGTCACGTGATTTCAATAAACGAGGCTTAGTTACGTCATAAGTGTTTCGAAACGTTTAGAAATTTCAATGGTTCACCACTGGGGGGCGATGTCACTGAAATCATGTGACTTTGGCAGTTTGATACACGCTCTGAACCACCGATTCGAAACAAAAGATTCATAAAGCTTCATGAAGCAGTGTTTTGAAATCACCCATCACTAGATATTGTTGAATAAAGTTATTTTGTTTTTTGGCGCACAAAAAGTATTCTCGTCACTTCATAACATTAAGGTTGAACCACTGTAGTCACATGAACTGTTTTAAATATGTCTGGGCATTGAAAGTGTTAATTATCTTGCTGGCAATGCAGGCCTCACTGAGCCATTGGATTTGATCAAAAATATCTTAATTTGTGTTCTGAAGATGAACGAAGGTCTTACAGATGTGGAACGACATGAGGGTGAGTAATAAATGACAGAATTTTCATTTTTGGGTGAACTAACCCTTTAATGTACTCTGCAATAAAACAAGGTGTAGATATGGTGTAAATTAGAACTGGATTTACATTCCAGTAGCTTTTTTTTATGATAATGGGAGAATTTTCCAGCATTATCACTTTGCTCGCTTTTTGTTTATAATTTTATCACAATTTTATTAATTATTTCTTTCTGATATAGTGAAACAGCAAACAGCAAAATTAATTTTTTATTATTAAAATTATTATTTTTATAATTAATTTTTTTAATTAATCTAACAGCACCTAATTTTTTTAAAGCAAATTTTATTAATTATGTAATTGCCAGTAAATTAATATCAATCACTAAATTAAAAATTGTGATTATAATGTCATGGGAAATAATTAACAATTACAATTTTTATCCTAATCGGGCAGCCCTAAGTGATCACACGTAGAATAAAGGATCATTGAAAGGGAGATGTTTAGAAAAGAGGAAAATAATGAGTCTATGTCATTAAAAGGCCAAGGCACAAGCACTACATTGTATCGGATTATTTATTTACAGAAACATTTTCCCGTCAAAGTGTTGGCTTTCCATCGCAGCTGGCATGGGTTTGTGTGCAAGAGGGATCAAAATGAAATGAGAGCAATGCGTGTGTCTGAACCATTCTCCGTTTCCTCAGAGATTCCACCATCTTTCATCTCCGCCTCTGCTTTCCTGCCAGGTTCCTCTCCGTTCCTTCACTCATCACCATCAGTACTTACTTCTACTGTAAACAGTCAGAGATTGAGAAGTTCTGGTGGATGGATCAGTTATCTAAGGGTCTTATTATTCTTATTGTGCATTTTACAATACATTGTTTTTGTTGTTTGATGGTTTGACCTTTAAAGTGTAGTTTGGCTGGAAGCAGATGAAGTTGGCCATGAAAGATGATGGAGAAGGCAACATCAAATGGTATTCTCAGTGCATTTTACTATCTTAATATGGTATGTTTTCTGACTGAAACAAAATATTCAAAGTGGAAAAAAATGTAGGCCGGGACTTGATTTTATCCATTGGGAATTGATTGGATCATGGACATTGAGTGTTTTGTACCAGAATGGCGCCAGGATTGAATACAAGTTTGCAGTTGAGTGTGGGATACTCCCTTTCTGAAACATGATTGACATTTACTTTTGAGGACATGGAGGCGGAAGGTCAAGGTGACTCACAAGAGCATCTAAATGTATCCCAATGATAACATTTCTTTTTCAAATCTTGTCTTTTTTGGCTATTATTCACTTGTTTTCATAGATTTGATCTTGAATATAAGTAGATTTTGTCTTACTGATCTGGCAGATTTTTCACTTGTTTTTGACTTGTGTGTTTATAATTTAAAGTGCCAGTGCAGTAAGACAAAATACATTTAAGTTAAAGGGGTGGTTGATTATGATTTCACTTTTTTAACTTTAGTTAGTGTGTAATGTTGCTGTTTGAGCATAAACAACATCTGCAAAGTTACGACACTCAAAGTTCAATGCAAAGGGAGATATTTTCTTTTACAGAAATCGCTTTTTAAGGACTACAACAAGCTTCTTCCCAGGTTAGCGACATCACAAACCCCAACATTTACATAAACCCTGCCCCCGGGAACACGCAACAAAGGGGGTGAGGCCATGTTGGGCTGCTTTAGAGAAGAGGAAGAGTTGTTGTTGTTACCATGCCGTCATTTTACGCTGGACTGCTTCACAAACGAGGGTCAATTCAACGCTGGATTTGCACAAAATAGATTAACATGACGGCTCATGCTAGTCAATGAGTTGAATCAACTCCACAGCAACTACATAAATTTATCCACTAACCATTCAGAAATGTCCAGTTTCATTCTAAAAGTTGTAACTTCTTCCTGAGTCTCTCCATCAGTGTCCGACTCCGGTTTGAACAATGTAAGGCTGAACACCGTTACTGACAATCATCATTTTGGCTGCGTGAGATTCTCCAGCTTTGTTGTTGTTGAGCTGTTAAAGCTCCGCCCTCTTTTGGAAAGGGGGCCGGGAGCAGCAGCTCATTTGCATTTAAAGGGACACACACAAAAACGGCGTGTTTTTGCTCACACCCAAATAGGGGCAAATTTGACAAGCTATAATAAATGATCTGTGAGGTATTTTGAGCTGAAACTTTACAGACACATTCTGGGGACACCAGAGACTTATATTACATCTTGTGAAAGGGGCATTATAGGCCCTTTAAAGATTAATTTTCTGAAAATAAATCCTAATAATAATATGCAGTTTTGCATCACATGTAAAGTAATAAGTAATTTTTGCAATGTTAATGTTATTACTGTTATAACACTAAGTTGCATATGATTAGCAGGATTTTTGAAAGGCGGTAGTGCCTACTAGAAGTAGCCTAAAACAATGCCTAAATATCTATTTGGCTGTTGGCTAACATTATTTTCCTTACCTGTGTGACCTAGGTGATTTTGGCCAGGTTACAAAGACACACACACACACACACACACACACAGAGAGAGAGAGAGAGGCATCTATCTATTTATCTATCTATCTATCTATGTGTGTGTTTTTTTTTTGTTGAGTAACATGCACTGATGTACAGAGGAGTGCTTCAGTGTTTTGTTGTCTGTCATTGATAGGGGATGGTTCTGCTTTTTTATTCTCTAGTATTCTGTCTTTATTGCTGTAATCACATATGCAATGCAGGGCCCTTTGTGTAAAAGGGGATTCATGAAGCCTTTGTTAATATTTTGGCCACAACCGACTCCCACACATGTCTGTTTTTTGGAGAGTTGGCGTAACCGCAGCCCGAGTGGGAGTCAGGAGTGGCCTCTCTCTGCCAGGTCATTAAGAGCTCAGTTTGGGAATTTTGCAAATTGTTCACAAATGGAATCTCAGCTCAACTGACTCTATCCCGAAAATCCGGTGGATTACTTTCCTCCCCTCTGCCCCTTCTATACTCCTCCACTCCTATGTGGATTTCCTTCCTTGATCCCACCGTTCCAAGGAGACAGACTATAGCGGAGGTGAGAGACGGTGTGTTAGGTTGAGGCACAGAGTGTGAGCGAGCATTGAAAGGTAAAGAGTGCACTGGCATTTTAGCATGATGACAGATGAAGATAAAGAGACTAGCGTTGAGAGGGGGTGGAGCTTCACTGTTTGCAACAGGCAGGACTGGGCACGTGCAGTATGAGGATTCTGCCATGGCGACCGGGCATGGGAGGGGCTTCCTAGTGGATGTAGGGAGGGAACTTGTCCAAAGGGGTGTGGCCTAAAAGTCAGGGGGAGGAGTGGGTAACTTTTTGCCAGTTAAGATCATAACTACAAAACATGTGGTTTCCAGTTTTGAATACCTCATGTCAAAAGTCATGAGAATGCTAAAGAAGCAACAGTACTGGCATGCCAAGAGAGAGAAAGAAATGGCGGGGGGTGGGGGAAAGAAAGAGGCACAGAGATAGAGCAAAGGCTTGTTTGAGAGATGGCCAAGTTTGATAAGTTTGTGAAAAGTTTTACTGTTTCTTTTTTATGCGGTGCAGAACACGAGGAGGCTGAGTGAGGACTGGAACAGCCTGTCTTCTAACTCTGTTTTCCCCTCTGGTCTGGTCTTCAAGTGACACTTCCAGATTCTCGAGGAGATGTATTGTGTGTACGAGTAAGATGTCAGGACAAGATTACATGTCTCCTCAGAGCCAAACATGTGTACGATATTGCTTGAGGTGGACGCCATGATGAATGTCCGAGTGGTGGTTGGGATGGGAGTTTTGAAACTGAGGCAGTACTGGTGAATATTTTTAAGCCTCAAGCTATTCATGATTTTAAAATAGTTACAGTTCAGTCACGCTACTTTGTTAGAAACTTTGTACATTAAAATAAAAAAAGGATTAGTGTTTTTTTAAATATTAACTTAAACTTTTATTAACTTTAAGCATTTAAAATGCGGCAATGAGATTTAAATCAGTGAATAATTTTTTAATCCATTCATTTGCATGATCAGATGTGAGCTGATTCATTAGAAATTTGTCTGTATGTGTGTATATATATATATATATATATATATATATATATATAATTATTTTAGTAAATTTTTGCAAATTTTGGAATTATTTATTTATTTTATTTTATTTTATTTTTATTTTATTTATTTATTTAATATTTTATTTTATTTAACTTAATTTAATATTTCATTTATTTTATTTAACTTAATTTGGAACTATTGTTTTTTTTTTTTTAATTATTTTATTCATTTATTTTAACAAGATTTGGGATTATTATTATAAATAATAATAATTACAAAATTTTGGAGCTTTTATGTCATTACTGAAAATGTAGTTATGTTAGCATATTGCTAATTTTACATAATTACTCCCCTGAACATGGTGTTTGCGCCTACAGTCGCTCATATGCCGGGAATTCTGGAATGTGTCAGTGTGTTTAAACATGCATACTTTTGCATAAGACATGCTGTTGAAATTGATTGTTGTAAAGTGTTTTGTGTGTGCCAAAGGTGTGTTTCATGACTCAAAATGTGCATTTGAATGGTATGTGTATGTGTGTCAACATCTGCATGTTTCCTGAGGGAGCTACAAGGACTAGTTGTGGTAATCTGAGGCGTGCGTGTGCAGACGGAGCTGAAATGAAGTGGTGTTCTGTGTCTCTGTCATCGCCGGCAATCTGTCTGAACAGATCCACACACAGAAACACATGACTCTCTGTTGCTTGCACAAACTTCCTGAGCTGTATAACATGGTACACAGGTTTAAAAAACTAGCAGAATAGGCAATGCATGCTCAATCAATCCTTCGTATAAACATTTCATGCCCCAGGGGAGATTTTCTTGCTCAGAGGTTGTTCTTTCATAGCTCAGGAGACATAATGGAGTTAATTATGTTTCGTTTAAAGGGATAGTTCTCCCAAAATGAATAATCTGTCATCATTTACTCACCCTCATGTTGTTCCAAATCTGTTTGACTATATTTCTTCTGTAAAACACAAAAGATGATATTTAGAATTTTAATTTTGGTTTAAAATGCACTTAATATTCAGTAATATTATCGATTTGACTGCACTGACACTATTGGATGAGAATAATTGAGCTGAATAATGAAACTATTGTCTTTCTAGAGCTGCTTTACAGCTGAAATTGTATTCGTTTCATAATTTAAAGGGTTAGTTCACCCAAAAATGTGCGAATAAAAGCCTAAATTCAATCTGTTCATTATATAAATTGATCGTGTCTCTTCAGAAAATTTGGACTAAACTGCTCAATTCATATGGATTAGTTTTACGGTCTCTTTATGTGGTAGTTGTGTAGCTGTCAATGGAGGGACAGAAATCGCTCAGATATCATTCAAAATATCTTCATTTGTGTTCCAAAGATGAACAAAAGTGTTACGGGTTTGGAACGACATGAAGGTGAGCAAATGATGACAGAATTTTCATTTTTGGGTGAACTATCCCTTTAAGAACTTTGTAACAATAATACTGTTATTGTTTTTTACTGTGAAGCTGCTTGTTCTTGTTTATTACTGTGAAGCTGCTTTAAAACAATATAAAGCACTATATAAATAAATTGGACTTGACTAGAAAGTCAGTGGTTTCCAAAAAACATTGACTTTCATTGTATGAACAAAAAGAGACATTTTTCAAAATATTTCCTACAGAAGAAAGTCATACAGGTTTGTTATGACATGGTGGGTGAACTATCCCTTTAAATCACAGATGTCCTAAAATAGCTTGTAAATACAAATAGACACAAGTAGAACATAAAAGGTTTTGAAAGGATTTTTTCCTCTAGATAAATATCTAAGAAGCAGTAGGCTTAATTTGCTCTCCATTTAATCTCGTCGCTGTCTAGGAGAAACAGTTGAGATGTTAAAGAGATCTCCTTTGTGATTTTTTTTCATTCCTTTGAGGCCACACACAGGCAAACCAGTCCTGGCTAATATCTCTAATGCATTGTGTCTGCTATCTGAGGTCCACATCAGTGAGTCATGCGGCTGTTAAACCTGATTCTGACGCTTAGTTTGGTGACAGGACGCCTGAGATCGGCTCATCTGGTGCGGCTCGTCTGGCCTGGAAAGCAGAGATGACAGGGAGCCAGCTAAGTGAGATGGATCTCTAGCAGTTCTGGGTCTGTTTGTCATCGGAGTTTTGTCACATGACAGGAAGGAGGGAATGGTGGGGGAGAGAGAGAGAGAAGTATGGAAGAGCCAGGCCTTTAAGACAGAGCAAAAACAAAACTGTCTTTAAAGATGTTCCTCTGGGTTGTTTAAAAACTGTAGCAGGGTTGGATGAGTATAAGTTTGAAAACAGAAGGAAAAGGAGGGAAAACGAGGGAGTGGAGGTGGTGGAGAGTGATGGAGAATAGCTTGAGCTCCAGAGAGAGAGAAAGAGAGGGAGGGAGAGCAGGATAAGTTGGGGGAAAGTTAGTGGCCCAGTGGGGATTTCTTCTGGAGTTCAACCTCCTTGGCTGGGGAAGGGAGGGAGGGGGAGGAACTTGGGTCAGCACTATGAAGTTGGATTAAATGTCCAAGTCAACTCTTTTTTTTCACTCTCAGAATACACGGAACAGTTTCTAACAAAAGATTTTCAGCGGGAGAGAAGAAATTGCAGAGTTAGAACAGTTTATGTCTCTGAATGACAATATGCAGGCACTTTTATCCATGAGGGAAAAAAAACAATCAGTTTATCACAGAGGATCCGACAATATTAGCAGCACCACAATATCGAATTTCAACAGTAAGAAGTGTAGCTGTGGAAAAAGTTGAGAATGAAGAGGACAAAACTTGTGGTTTGAAACTGAAGGAAAAGTCTGTGGTCATCAGGATAATTTTATATACATCATTCATCTAGGACTACATAAAAATGCCCAAATACATTGTTTTTGTTTAATTAAAGTGAAACACAAGCTTTAACATAGGTTCAAAAATGAAAATGTGAAAGTAGTAGCTTTAACTTAAAGCAAAAAAAAAGAGAGAATTTTAAGAGAAGCAACACTGCATAAGAAATTAATATTAAAATATATTTTCAGAGAGTATATCTTAAATTAAGCTATTTTTAAATATATTTATTAAATTTAATTATATTTAAAATAAGAAAAACATTATAATTAACCCATATATTTTGTTAGATGTCAGCATTATAATAAAAATAAATAAATGTTGATATTATATAGATACACTACCATTCAAAACTTGATAATGTTACAAAATAGCTCTATTTTAAATAATTACTGTTCTTTTGAACTTTCTAGTTATCAAAGGATCCTGAAAAATCTATCACGGTTTCCACAAAAATATTGAGCAGCACGACTGTTTTTAACATTAATAATCGGACGTGTTTCTTGAGCAGCAAATCAGCATATTAGAATGATTTCTGAAGGATCATGTGACTGAAGACTGGAGTAATGATTCAGCTTTACATCACAGGAATAAATCACATTTTAAAATATATTAAAATAAAAAACAGTTATTTTAAATTGTAATAATATTTCACAATATTACTGTTTTTACTGTTTTTTTTTTATCAAATAAATGGAGCAATTGGTGAGCATAACAGACTTTCAAAAACATTAAAAAAAATCTTACTGACCCTAAACTTTTGAATGGTGGAGTATTTTTTTTTTTAGAAAATACGTCTATAATTAGGTGAAATGTTTTTTTTAAGCCTAAACATCAATAAATTTTGTTTAAAATAAGGTTTTAAAAATGTGATGAGGTCAAACAAATATGCAGTTATTAATATCTTAATATGCAGTAATGCTTCTCAAGTAAACTGATCCTTTTTTTGAGGATTTTTAGATATTTTACTGAAAGTTTGGCTCCATCTTAAAGATGTGTTAGATTTTATTAGAATTCACAGCTTCCTCCTTCCACCATTGTACTTGTTGATCTGTTCTTTTGTTTGTTCTTTTGTCACCCTCAGCCTTTATGACACAACAATTACATGAAGAACCTCAGTGTTACAATTGATATACTTTACTGTCTGCTCAAACAAAAGGGCCATTAAAGTGCCCTACTCTCTCTCTCTCTCCCCCCCCCCACTCATATTCTCCTCCTCTCTCTCCCTCACTCTCTCACTCTTTCTTCCTGTCTGTGTCTATGAGGGTCGCCTAAAGAAAATAAATGAGAACCATAACAAAGTCAAGAGCCACAAGATCAATAAACAGCCTAATGAATACCATTCTCTGCGCATGCCCCGACGTGCTCCGAGAAGGACTCTTTGTTTCTTTGTAAGTGTGAAAACGCAAAGGGGGTTTGGGAAAATGAAAAGCAGAATTCCACAGAGTGGGAGATTGTGAGTGTATTTGGAAGGAAGGGCAGTATGTGTTTATAGAGAGCTCGACCAGCAGCGCAGATTGACAGGAAATGGTGTCTTTTCTTAGGCGGCTGGGCCGTACCACTAGCAGCGGGCCGACGGGGGTGGGGAGGGGGGTGAAGATGGATGAGGCAAGGCCGAGACGCAGGCACCTCTGTTGCTCCTGGCATTGTGTTCAGCTGTTTGCTTGACTTGAACCCTGGTATGGCTCCGTCCACTCCCCAGCTGTTCACTCATTGAAAGCCATTGGCACTGACACTGGCAGAGCTATTTATTTCATTGGGCTTTTTTTTTTTTTTTCAGGTCGTGTAGTGCTGATTGCCTGTGTGTTGTGGAGGTATATGTGGTTTATTAGGGGTAGGGGGAGTAATTTGGACTTTGTAATTTGTGGGGGTGATTGACAAGAACTTGTTGAATTGACTGGTAATCTAGTATTTGTGCACCAAACCCAATGGTCATGGTCATGAAAACCTGAAAAAAAATTAATTTTCATTTCCCGACCTGGAAGAGTTTCTAATTGTGCTCTTCCCTAAAGTATTTACGCGGCTAGATATTATGTGGAGTAAAATTTGCCGCAAATCACCACAGTAACATCTTATTGGTGTACAAATGGCTTCAATATTGCTTGCTTGTAGAATCTTGGTATCTGACATACAAATGGAAATCGATCCCAGCAATCTATTAAATGATTCTTAACAGCTTGAAAGGTCATGCAAAAAAAAAGGTCATTAGTCAAAGTAGTGTGGGAGCCCTGAATAGTCAGTGTAGAAGCCATTTGAATTTGTACTTGAATGAAAACAAGGCTAAGAGGAATAGAAGTAATTTTATTTGATAGGTTGTACTGTATGGTTACATCTAATTGAGTTGTTTTAATTGCATATATTTAATTTATTAGATGATATGTCATATTTTAAAAATATATTTTCAATTACTTATTTATTTTAATTAATATTAAATTATACTTATTAAAATATAATTTATTTATTTGTTTACTATTTAGGACAGGAATGGTTAACTGGAAAAAAGACAGTGAATCAATTGGTAGTCTCTGATTTGCTGGTGTACTGCCAAACCCTGTATGGTCCCGTCTAATTGTGTTTTTTATTAAATATATTTAATTTATTTAAATATATAATATTTGAAAAATATATTTTTTCTATTATTATTATTATTATTATGTTGCTGTTTTAGATTGTATATATTAAATTTATTTATTAGAGATGCACCGTTATATTGGCCAATAATCTGTATCGGCCGCTAAAAGCAAATTTTCACACTATCGGCTATTGGCCGATATATCCTGTCAATCAAAAAAGGGCAGGAAAATGCACTGAATTTGTACTTTGTGTACAGAAAATGCTAAGAAACCAGTTTGATGTTCAATATTAATAATATTGAACATCAAACTGGTTTCTTAGCATTTTCTGAATATGAATTAATAACATTCAGAAAGTTAAGAAATATAAATTTCATGTTCAGACATGTTAATGTGTGTTAATATTAATTTGAGTAATGTGTTTGTTTATAACTGAATAACTGAACTCTGAATAATTGGCCTTCAGTATCAAAAATTTAGTGTCGGCGCATCTCTATTATTTATTTATTTATTTAGTATTTGGGCCAGGAATGGAAATCAACTAGGGTTGATTGGCAAAAAAGTAATAGAATCATATGGTAATCTTTTGTAATGCTAAACCAGTAGACTATTGTCAATGTAGACATCATATTTCATTACACACAAATGATAATGAGGCTGTGAGAGAGAGATGTACAGTCTATTCAAGATCCTTGGTCATGTCCAGACACTCTCAGAATCTGTGCAGAACTCTCTAGAGAGCTCATTAGAAATACTCAGAAATGGATTGCATGTTTGTTTATTAAATATTTGACTAATTAGATAATGCTGTCAGTTATCAGTAAAATGGATATTAAAGGGTTAGTTCACCCAAAAATGAAAATTCTGTCATTAATTACTCATCCTCATGCCGTTCCAAGACCTTCGTTCATCTTCGGAACACAAATTAAGATATTTTTGATGAAATCTGAGAGGTATATGGCAATAGTCAGCAATATAATTGACATTTTCAAGTTCCAGAAAGGTACTAAAGACATTGTTAAAACAGTTAACGTGACTACAGTGGTTCAACCTTAATGTTATTAAGCGATGAGAAAATCTTTTGTGTGCAAAAACAAAACAAAAATAACGACTTTATTCAACAATATCTATCGTATGCTGTTTACGTTCAGCGCTTTCAGATTCTACGTCAGAATGCCGTCTCATAACATTAAGGTTGAACCACTGCAGTCACGTCGACTTTTTTAACGATTTCTTTAGTACCTTTCTGGACCTTGAAAGTGTTGATTATATTGCTGTCTATGGAGGAGTCGTATACCTCTCGAATTTCATCAAAAATATCTTAATTTGTCTTACAGGTCTTACAGGTTTGGAACAACATGAGGGTGAGTAATAAATGACAGAATTTTCATTTTTGGGTAAACTAAACCTTTAACATATTTAAATCCATTCCACATCATTTAGATGTGAAAAAGTCCACCAGGTCATGTTTAACTTTCACAGCCCAAATTTCCCAGTTTTTTTATTCTCTGACAATATTCTACAAATGACAAATTTTCCTAGTTTTGTCAGCTAAGCAAGCAAATTCAGCTTTAACCGACTGTACGGTTCTACCCCCTCACAGCCTCATTTTCACGCATGTCAAATGAAACACGCTGTCTACTGACTGCAGTCCATGGGAAGAGACTCAAATTCATCACGTCTTCCTTGCAAGTACGAAGACAAGCCCTGACATTCCTTCCCAAGTTCATCTTCCTGTTGGTCTCCTGCTTGGCGTCCTCTAGTGCATGGATTCTCCCCACAAACTGAATAAAGTTCTTCTTTTAAAAGCCTCTATGAGGGCCAGAGGGGGCTTTGAATATTCGCCACATACTTAATGAGGTAGAGACAGCAGCGGCCATCAGTCATTTACTCTGTTTTTGTGGAGACAAAGGCGAGAATTTTGCCCTGGCATCTGCTGCTTGCACAATGCTCGCTCTCTCTCTCACTCTCTCTCGCTCGCTCTGGACTTTAATGTGGTTATGATTAGAGACGGGGCTGAGGGATGGGTTCGGGGGGTGGGGGGGTCTCATATGTACTGCAAGGGAAAAAAGGGGGAGGTGCGCAAAGCAAGAGAGCCTGTTTGTGTGCAGTGCGTGCTGAAATATGAATCACAAAAGAGACAAAAAGAGGCCAGCGAGAATCAAATAAAAGTTTGTCCTCTAACCAGATCAGAGCTGGCAATGCAAACACACAAATGGCCCCTCCCTGTGGCCCTCTCTCTCTCTCTCTCTCTCTCACAACCCTCTCCCCCCCTTCTCGATCACCCTCTCTCTCTCTCTCTCCACCCCCCTCTGTGTGCGCAGGACTGAGGCAGTTGGTTCGCTCCAGTGTGTCTGAGAGCCGCGAGTGCTATGTGGGGCTGTTATTTAGGTCTGTTACAACACGCTAGGAGCAGCTCACCCCGAGCAACCAGCACCGCAGATCAGCCGGAGAGGGAAAGAGAAACAAGCAGCGTGAGAGAGAGAGAGGAAACGCTTACAAGAGCAAAAGCAGCGGGATCAGGCAGCACGTATATCCTGAGTAGAGGAATTCCAGCGGGGGATTTAGCTCTGTCGTAGCTGCGGGTGTTGTTATTGTTTTTTTTGGTGACGCGAGGCTATCGGAGGCGGGTGGGCGACAGGGACGCAGCATGTTCGACTGTATGGAGGCACTGGGCATGGGTCCCCGCCAACTCTACGATGTCACCAACCGGGGTGCATGCATGCTTCGGAAGGCGAGTCCTTTCTACGCCGGACTGGACCCTTTTGCTTGGACGGGGACGGCTAGTGTACGCTGTAAGTGCCTTTTCTTATTCATCTAAACGGGGCCTCCGATCTCACTGCCAAACGAACCACTCGAGCTGCGTTTGAGATGCTGTTTGAGTCGATCGTTTTCCATGATTGTCACGAACAGAGTCTGGTTTCACCAACAGTGTGGGTAACCTGATTTTTGACCTTGTCAGTTGATGAAAAGTTAAACAGAAAGGAAGTAATGCGAGAGGGAGAGATGAAAGAGAGAGTGTTTGAGAGAGAGAGAGAAGTGGGTGGGGGGGAACCTGACACTGTGCTATAATTTCAGTCATGCAGATTGCATTTGTCTTCTTCACTTCACAATTGTGCCTGACAGCTCTGGTATCCCAGCATGCCTGACCACGGCTCAGCCCACACAACAGCATCAAACAAGCGTAAAAGTGAAAAAACGAAAAGGACATTACTCAAGTATGTGTCACTGATGAAACTCTCAGATTGGGAATTGGAGAACGGATTGGGTGATTAGACTGTGACAGGAAGCTTAATTGCAAACGGCATGAAATAAATAGTAAAGAATTGGCTTAAATATATTGAGTGGAAAGTTTGAAGACCTGGACGGCTTTTCGTTTTTCTCTCTCTGTCTCTGTTTCAATCATTTTATTTTTCCTACCTCCGTTCCAGACTTTAGACAGCCTTTGGCTCTAAAAACAGTCGTGCTTTAGCAAAACTGGGGTCCATAATAATAGGGAACCAGACTGAGAGAAAGGGAAAACAAGCAATACTGCAATACAATGCGACACTGAGGAAAAAAACTCAAACGTCCAGATTGGTAAACATCTCTGTTACCCTTTTCCCAAAATGCAGCCGCTCTCGCTGTTTTCCATTTGTATTTGTTGAAGCTTCTGCTTTTTGTTCCTCCTTCTCGGCCTCTGAGGGCGACTCATCTGTCTTCATTAATCGTGAAAGACACCAACGTTTCAGTGGCTGTCAGCCACACTGGGTTCTCTTTAATGAAGACAGATGCCCTGTCTGAGCTCGACCCGGAGGGGAGGGGAGGGAGGGAGGTCCATAATGCCTCTTCTCCTTGGCCAGAGCCCTGATGATAACAAGATGAAATCTGTTTATTTAATCAGTCATGTCTCACCAACGCTACACAAGCACACACTCAGGGCCCACGATGGAAAACGAGCCCTCCGATTGTGCTGCTGCTGCTTCTCGAGTTCTGTTCCTTCCTGGTTCTAGGAAATAGTGGAGATCGAGAGGCGATCGGACAGATCCTGCTGCCCTCAGGGAAGAGCGGGAGCAGTGTACTGTTACAAGCCACCGTGCCCAGTAACCTCTGTAAACAAGACCGGCCTATCCGACCACAGGATTCACTCTGTATTTGCTCTTCATTGTCCTCTTAGAGCAGATTAATCAATGTTTTAGTCCAGTGTTTCAGGCCAGCTGCAAAGCATTTTGAGTAAACTTCTCTAAGACTTAAGTTTGTCTCACTGTCTCTTAAAGTTTCAGCTTTTTTGTGTCTTTATTTGATTAGTGAGCAGCAAAAGGGGGTAGGGAGACATTGCAGGCCAAGACTCGAACCTGTGTTGGCCACATGAGCACCATGACTTACATCTGGGAGATTTGAGCACTTTTTACCTAGTAATCTCTTGGAAGAATGTTTCCTTCTCATAAAAAATGGCTTTTCTGCAACTGCTACTGTTTTGAAAATGTTTGTTTTTACATTTTGTTGAATTTTAGCCCACAAGCAAGTGTTGTCTGTTTCTTTGTGATGTCTTCGTAAGCTCTATAATTATTCTGGATTGGGCTGGTCCTGTGACCCTATAATACCATTCAATAATGTTTTTTTTTTTTTTTTTTTTTAATAAATACTTTTATTCAGCAAGGATGCATTAAAGGGATAGTTCACCCAAAAATGAAATTTCTGTCATCATTTACTCACCCTCAAGTAGTTCCAAACCTGTATAAATTTCTTTGTTCTGCTGAACACAAAGGAAGATATTTTGGAAGAATGTCAGTAACCAAACAGATCTCGCCCCCCCATTGACTACCATAGTATTTATTTTTCCTACTATGGTAGTAAATGGGGGGCGAGATCTGTTTGGTTACTGACATTCTTCCAAATATCTTCTTTTGTGTTCAGCAGAAGACAGAAATTCGTACAGGTTTGGAACAACTTGAGGGTGAGTAAATGATGACAGAAATTACATTTTTAGGTGAACTATCCCTTTAAATCGATCAAAAGTGACAGTAAATACTATTGTTGTTACAACAGATTTCTATTTCAAATAAATTATGACCTTTTGAACTTTATTCATCAAATAATCCTGAAAAAATCTCAGTTTCCACAAATATATTAAGCAGCTCTTTTCAACATTAATAATAATAAGAAATATTTCTTGAGCACCAAATCAACATAGGATCATGTGACACTGAAGACTGGAGTTCTTGAGAAATTCTGCTTTTCCAACACGGGAATTAATTACATTTTAAAATGTGTCAAAATAGAAAAGTTATATTAAATTGTAATAATATTTCAGTCTGTTTTACTGTATTTTTGATCAAATAAATGAAGCCTAAGAGACTTCAGATGTTTTCAAAAACATTAAAAAATCTTACAGACCCCAAACTTTTAACATACATGGATAATCTTATGTGTTTGATATGCTCATTGTACATTTGTGGATTGCATTTAGATGTTTTGCTTTTATTTTCACCACAGAGTGATTGAAATGTGCCAGTCTTTTGGTTGGTAATGGCTTCCCGGAAACTTGAAGCACACAGTAAGCCATGCTGACAATGAAGGGTCTTCACTTGCATTGCCCTGCACCCTTCACAAAACCCCTGCTGCCTGTTAGAGGTGAAGAGCAAGATAATCGCAAGCCACTGTCAGTGTGGCCAGTCTTTCCTGTTTTTATGTGCAGCAGTTCAAGACCTTTGCAGTTTTTTTTTTTAAATTCAATGTCAGAGGTTATGGAGAGGCTTTGCACGGGCCTATGTCGGCTCTCGTGACTATGTGAGCCACTGTTGTTCCATCCCTGAAATGAAAGACAGCTGAAAGAGATTTTTTTATTGAGCAAACCTTGAACGCATTGAGCCATATGTTAAAAAAAGGAAGTGAGCAGGTGATTTAGTAATCTATACCTAAGAAAGATAACATAACGTTTCTCTGAACTGCTCTTAATTTCCCTTTTTTATTTGCTAAGAGGTTGCTTATGATGTGCAACACTAAAATTTCACCATTTTGCTAGACTTTTGGGAAGTTTAATTTACTACACTATTGGGATTAGATGTTGGGCTGTTGCTGCTTTAAAGTGAGGACTAGAATTCGGGATTGTTTTCCTGTCCTGATCACTCGGGCTCATACACATACACCATTGTTTTCTGTAAAGTGTGCTGTCCACATCAGAGTCTGATAAGCTCTCTGAAACAGAGCTGTGCGTGAAAGACAGGGAAATGAGTGCTTCCTGTGTCCGCTGTCACATGCAGCCCTCTCTCATTTTTTGTATTAATGGAAGAGCTCAATTATTTCGTTATAATTACAAAAAGATTCAATTAAAAGATTAGAGCGCCTGACGAGGCTGGAGAATAAAAAATGATCCTTGATTGATTCGATGCTTGTGAGTGTGTGTCTCCGACATGTGTGTTGGAGGAAATAGGAAAAAGTGGTTGGCCGTGAGGGTTTCACAATGATTGCATCCCAGTCCAACAATAGAGAGATACTCTTAGTACTCAACAAGCCATGAATAACGCTTTTACTTGTGTTATTCAATCTTGCACTTTATTGCAAGGACGTTTTAGCCCATGAGCAAGTGTCCCTTTTAGCTTTTGGACTAAGGAATAACACTTCTGATGTGTTTTAGCCCTCGGTGGTGTTTTTCTGTGTGATGTCCTTATAAACTACCCAGTAATATTCACGCTTACACAATCCTATACATGAATATTTAGTGTGGCTTAAATGTACAAATTAAGGATGCACTGATATTAAAATTCTGACCGATAAGCCTATAATTACATTCATTTTATGGCCAATAACTGATAAATGGCTGATATAAAAATTCTGACTGCTAATTATTTTCATGTTATGGCCGATAACTGATAAATGGCTCATATATTTTCATGTTAAGGTCAATAGCTGATAAATGGCTGATATATTATCATGTTAAGGTCAATAACTGATAAATGGCTGATATTAAAATTCTGACAGATATTTATTTCCATGTTATGGCTGATAACTGATAAATATATAAAGCTAAAATCAGTTCCTTTTTAAATGAAAATCTAGGCATCACAGCTTTATAATGTACAGTATAAAAAGGATATTTTTGCCAAATATTACAGTGTTATTAAATGATTAGTGTTTTTAAAGATTAACTAAGTGAGTGTTAGATGACAACAAAGGTGATCTAAATGTAGAAATAGTGGAAATGAGCATTCACAATTACATATCCAATGCACTCCTCAATGCTGAGTTTTCAAATGTCGAATCTCATAAGACCCACAGTGTCTGTGCTGTCATTTTGTGCTTATATCTTGTATGTCTGCATCTATGAATTATGCATAAGGTGTTTCGGTGTGTTTTGATGATTTAAAGGTGGCGCAGTAGCTGTGTGTTGATGGCCGTTGAACCCTGTCTAAGAGGGAGTTGAAGGCAAACCCAAGAGAGGAGGCCTGACGCGGCCGCTGAGATTCCACAGTGTGCCGCTGGAATCCATTTACTGCTGTAAGGGCAGTTTATAATATCCCGGCAGGGTCAAGGAACTGTAAATAAGAGAGATCCGCCTCTCGTAGAACAGCAACAATGACTGTTTTGCGCTGCTTGAGGGATGGGTGAATTTTAGACCTTATGTGAAATGTTGAGACAGACCAAAACATGCTCTATTAGGTTCAAACAATTAGGGTGAGTTCAACATCTTGTTGTAGATTTCAGGACCGCCTTGACGGTCAAGCCACTCCATTGCACAGTCCAAATTTGACCTACGTTCTATTCAGGAAGCATTGCTAATTAGCTAATCTTTCCTCTTCACTTTCATGGGTCTCTGAGAGACACAAACAAGGCCAGGCATCATAGGATTGAAAACTCAGGGTGAGGCTCAATGGCTGTCATAGTTTGGCCATCACCTCCCTTTTGTCTGATGATTTAGTGGATGTTTACTGAGTGCTCCAGTGTCTGGTTGGCAGTTTCTCTCTGGGGGCGAGGCGTTGGCAGGATCTTTGTCAGTCTGAAACCATGTGTGAGCTCAGTGTGAGGAGAGAAGTTCTGTTACCAGTGTGTTGTTGACTGACGGCTTGGCTCCGTCGTTACTAGGGCTCACTGTTATGTGAAAATGTGAGCCGAAAATATAGCTCAAACCCCCCACTGTTTCTCTGCAGTTGGGCTGTAGAATCTCCCCCGTCAGTCAATCATTGGTTTTATCTAAAATGAGAATCAGGTTGAGGGTCTAGCTGCACTGTTGATGAGGTGATGCTTCTCTGGAGACATTGATTCTGCTATTGTGTCTTATTCATTGTTTAACGTTATCTCAATGCTTTTTGATACTTGGAAAATCTGCACATTGTTGTCAAGCCTACAAAGCGAAAACAATACTTTCAGACTGATTGTTATCAGTGCTTTTATATACTCTTGTAGCTCTTTTCACGAAAAACATCCTGTTGTGTGACGGGCATAGAGATGGGCAAAGATGGTCAGCTAGTCATTCACCAACCGACTAGACTTTTTCTTTTTGCTTTGGTGTTTTTAGCTGCAATGCTTTCAAGGGGAATCAAGACACCTCTGAGATTTTAACGTGCTGTGGTTTAGCATGCTGTAAGTGTCAGTGCGGTAAAACTCTCTGAGAGAAGTTACCCTTTTAAATTCATCCCCTTCAAAGCACCATCTCTACTGCCATCAAAGCACCACTTGAATAACCAATTCATTGCCTTTGAATATAAGTTTTAAGACTATTTCTGTTAGAATGACTTCTTTGGCCACTTTTTAAGACACTGCATACATTTTTAAACAGTAAGAACAGGTTTTAAAACCCCTAGCTGTTTTTGAACACAAGACTGCATCCTATGTGAGCACCCCATAAGAGATGTAGTGGACATGATGCAAAATCAGCCACACTATACGTCTTAATAAAGACTCACTAGCTGACAAGTCATTTGGTAAACTAAATATATATATATATATATATATTTTTTTTTTTACACATGTACATGCAGAGGTGAGGTGAGAGGCCATCCTAAATCAGCCGTAAAAGATAAATGGATACAAGAGCTCAAGGATGCTTGTTAGGGCAGACCATCTGTACTTTACCCCCACACATCCATCTTTTTAAACGATCATCTGCTGTCTGAAGACTCAGCGCAGTGTTTAGTATGAGCAGGGACGACACCGTCTGTCTGGTGGATGATGTCTATGGCTTGGCTGGTATACGCTCCATTTAGAAAAGCTGTGTTGGCTCTAAATAAAAAGCACATTGTGGTTTAGTCAAAGATGGGGTTGGATTTGTCTCTGAAGGTGACTTCCTTCACTGTTACGGGTGAGATCAGTCTGTTGCTCTCCGGGGTTTCGAAAGGACATCAAACCGCACGCAGTGTTGCTCTGAAGCAATTGCCAGTTTCCACGAAGTGTGCCCGTCCACGCCCTAACATCTTGGGCAGTCACTGAAGGCGTGCTGCCACACTAAAGTGAAAAATTCCACTCACGTAAGAACACATCATATTGTAATTTCCCCTATAGTCAAAGCAGAAGTTTCTCACAGGCTCGCCCTTAGAAAGAACAGAAGTGTGCCAGGCTGTTGGACTGATAGTGAAAGAGACAGTATTTATACACAAAAAACACTCAGCTACTATGAGCATCAACCACAAATCATGTAGACAGCAGGAAGCCACAACTCTGTTGGGTACTCCTTATGCAAAGCAAAGTTTAGCACTGAGCTCAAGCAAGTACTATACAAGTTACTTGCTAATTAGGGATCAGGACAATTTGATGAGACCCAAGCAAGTCCAAAACATCTGCAGTTTACTCCAACACTTTATTTTGCAGGATTAAGGTGTCAGTCTTCATAGTTTGGCTGCTTCTTCTTCATAGTTTGGCTGCTTCTTCTTCTTTTGTGGTTTCTATTGTTTGGGGAAGGAAGCAATAAGGGCCAAACAAGGAGCTCCTCTGCCCCAGTCCTGAGCCGAGAGACACTTCAGGCTGTGACTCAAGCTAAGTTGCCTGTCTTAAAGCAGGTGAGCAGAGACAGATGGTGAGAGGAAGTCTGCAAGGACTAGAAGATCAAAGATAATGGTTAGATGAGGCTGTCTCGCTGCCTGTTGGCTTGATCAATGGCTGTGTCCATGGAGGATGCATCCAGCCATTGGAGTGGAGAGGAATTAGAGGAGACACTCTCACTCAGGGGTTGACAGCACAGATGAAGCCTGGTAGGGGTGCTGGAGGTTCAGTGGAGTTGCAAATTTGGATGTCTGTACCAGAAATCTGTCTTCACTGAATCAGGCCTTCATTCCCGGTCTTTGTGCACTGATTACCCCTCGCTGTCTGTTTGGATGGAGTCCTACTAGAGGAGTAGGACAAAAGTCCCTTAAATGGTTTACTAAATGGGCTGTGTTTAGAACTAGTCAATTTGTTGTTTTGCAGCACTATTTTGGCTGCATGGTTCTTTAGAGATTAAAAAAGTTCTAGAAGGTTCTAGTTTCTTTGAAAAAAACCACTGAATAGATGGCTTTCTAAAGAACTAGGGATTTAAAAAGGTCTTTATGGAGGATTCCCTATGGCTTTGGGCTATAAAAACCTTTTTGATTCTAATTGAAATCTTTATTTTTAATTAAATAGTCTTTTAGTGGACGCTTTTATCTAGAGCAGCTTACATATTGCAAATTACATTTATTATAGAGGCAAGCCCCTGGAGCAACCCAAGGTTAAATGACTTGCTCAAGGGCATGATGGATCCAAATGGAAGATCGATGGAGTTTGAGAGGCTTAAACCAGCAAACTTCTGGTTACCAGACCAGAAAAAAAGACGTCTTTGGTAATGGAGAGACCACTATCTGTGTAAGCCGTAGTTGAAAGGGTGTCTGATTGCCTGTAATCCAGGAAGGACTCAAGTGCGGGCGATTGATTCTCTGAGTCCATTGATGTGCTAGCACCACTCATTCAGGGGTCATTCAGGCCAAATGCTGGCTCACCTTCATCCAGTCATGTCTTAAATGGGGTCTATGAGATGTTGCAATGTAGGAAGTCAGAATTGAATGCACATTGAGGGTATTTTAAGTTTAAAGGTATAGTTCACCCAAAAATCATTCACTTTTTTATTCTACAGAACACAATCCATACACTGAAAGTCAATGTCCCCATTGACTGACAAAAAAAACGAGACATTTTCTGAAAAATATCTTCTTTTGTTATTCCAGTCATGCCCATTTGGAATGATGTGATGGTGAGTAAGGCCCTGTTTACACCTGGTATTAAGAAGGTTGATTGGATCACAATGAGATGAGGAACTTCCTCTGGAAGTTGTCAAAAGTGGACAAGCTCAAAACGTTTTAAACCCCGTTTACACCTGTATTTAGTGCCGTCACTTGTCACTTCCAATTGACCAAAACGCATCTTAATACCAGGGGTAAACAGGGCCAAAATGATGACAGACTGTTCATTTTTGAGTGAACCAAGGCTGCTCATACCTGCTGCCCTTTTGCTCAACTTGTGTGATGGTGCTGACCTACAGAAGACCTATTCCTGGCTGACTGCATGACTGAGAATGAAAACCTCATGCGTATGTCTTCATGTATGTATTCATGCCTGTGTGCTGGTTATGACATGAGAGTGTAAATTCCTTCAGTCTTGTTCAGTCTGGGGTGTATGTAAGTCGTTCTGTCTCTCTTTTTCTGTATTTCCCTCTGAGCCATCTCTTGGATGGCAGCCCAGTTTTATCACAGGGCTTCCTTTCAGAAAGGGCCTTAGTGCAACAGGAAGGACTCCTCCTTTTTTACAGGCCTGGGATGGAGCACATGAGAGGGAAGGATAGAGGGAAAAGAGTAGAAAAAGGGGAGGAGAGGAGGGGGAGATCAGGTAATGAGCTCACAGACAGCTGTTGACAGCAACTGCTACTGCTCAGCACCTTTAATGAAAGCACACACACCTCTCAGCTCCATAACTAACACTTCTTTTGTACCACATCTGTGTTGCAGAGATGTAATTTTTAAAATTGGCTTCCATAAGTAATTTTACTAGGTAGGTAAACCTCTAAATTATTATTTTTTTTTTGCTATGCAAATGGAGTAATAGTATTTGGAAATAAAAAAGTTCTTTTATTTATTTTCTTGTCTTTTTTTTTTTACTTGAAATTAATGGGGGGGTTTCATTTTAATTTTTTTTAAATTTTGTCAATTACTGAGTTTTTTTTTTGGGTTCGAAAACATATCCCCCCACCCCCATTAGCATTAGTTGTTTTTTTTTTAAGTAAAAAATTGACTTTTTTAAAGCAAGTTTGCCAATTAAATGGCAAAATAGGATCTGGAATTAGTTCAGTTCGGCTGTTTCTCACAGTACATCAACATTTTTACTCTCCCTGCAATATGTGAATTTAGAAATGTCGAAAAACAGCTTGCGGTAAGATAAAGCCTGCAATCAGTGAGAATACATCCAGCGGAAAGAAACAGTGATGCGGTGCAGAGGAAGGAAATGGGGTTGTGTAGTATAAGGTGGTACGATGACAACAGCATGTGAGGAGGATCTGGGTGATGGCAGGAAGCCGTGGGCAATGAGACACAGAACCAGAGAAAGAGCCATGGTCGGTTCCCCTCATCAGGAAGTTGGCAGCCAGGATGGCTGTGTGTCCTTGCCCATCAGGCACCGCTCGGAGAGAGGGGGCCCTGCCAGTCAGTCTATCAATCACACCGCTCCAAAAAACCTGGCCAATCTGTGGCCCGTCTGCCACACTGGCTACATGCACAACAAAGCAGTCTGTCCACCCAACAGCGGTATGGGGTTGTAATTTGAGGCGAAGCGAAATCATGGAGCTTTCAGTGGAGGGAAGCAGGATTATGTTCTGAGAAATGCAAAGCGAGCGACACGCAAATACACGCCCAACACGCTGAAATACTTAAGAGGAATTGAGACGCAGAGAACTATATTTGCAAATCAAATGGGAGTCTTTAGAGACACTCGCTGGACGAGCGCCCATGCAGAACTGAACACACACACGCTCACATGCCAAGACTAGATTTGGGAACAGTGCTCCACTGAAGATTCAATCACACCCACAGTCACGTACACAAAATCTGCTCTTCTATTGTGAAAGAATAGTTGTTCCGCAGCCAATGCGTCATATGCTGCTCAGCTAAAAGTAATGTTGCAATACTTAAAACACATGAAGCTGACACTTGTTATTTTGTGCTTTTAGACTTGTATACTTGTGATTCTTAGACTTTAGGCTGAACCAGAATAAAGAAATTCAAGGTCACAGCTCACTTCCTGTTACTCATGTGGCCTGATTTGTTTGCACTACTTGTTTATTGTTACCAAAGTTAGTTTTTCAGGAAATGGATTTGAACCTAGACTACTTTTTTCGGCAACAATGAAATGTTTATAGTATGTATGCATGTGCACGGCATTGTGGGTATTGACCCGCACCCGCTAGATCTTACCCTGTAAAAAAATGATTTTCCGAAGTTTGAAGTTGTACGTTTTTCTACTTCAAAATTTCACGTTTAATTCAGTGTTATTTGCTGTTTCTTTGCAATTTCAGATTTTTTTTCAGTGTGCCTAAATATAGAGGTTATTGATAATATTTTTCTTAATATTTCTATTTTATTTTAATCATTTAAGAGTTAAAATTTATTTGATTATTTAAATTATAATATTTACTTATTATTATTTACTAAATATTTTAAATGTATTTTAAAAAATATTCAATACATGTATAAATTGAATAATACAAATAAATGTTTATTCATATAAATATTTAAATGTTTTTGACACTCCCATTTTGTGTATGTGCACATATTTTCCCAGCATAGGAGCATCATGTGTGTGTTCATATCCTGTTTTTACATTTGTGTATTTACTTTGCCCTGGTGTGGCGTATATTGTGTGTGTTTCTGCTTGTAGATATGGCCATTTTCCTACCACAGGGGCACTTTGTCTAGGTTGACACTGGGATTAGCATAGGACGGTCCACCTGGAATACTTGTGTACAGAGGATACAGAGAGACCAGTTCAGGACAGAAACACAATACCAGGCAGGAAATGAACAGCGTCTACTGATAACTGCAGTCGGCTTCTACCTGTCCCTCCATCAGCAGCCATCCGCCCTCTGCCTTCGCATTGTGATGCAAATCAAGTCCCTGGCTGGAGAGCTGATAAGGAGGCCTCTCATTTCAGAGCGCTTTGTTTCCCAAACAGAGGATAGCTTAGCGGAGGGGACGCAGAGAGTGCCTCCGGGCTGACACAAGAACCCATCCCATTGTGCACCCCAGGAGAAGTGTTGACTGATATTTGGGAAGAGGTGTTAGAGGGAGGGAAAGCGACCGGGGTTTTTACGGCAGGAACCGTCTCGGGTTGTTGAGAGATCCTGATGGATTTTTTGTCCCCCTCCCATTCTTTTTACTCTCAGCTACTCAGACGGTGTCAATCAGTAGCCGTTTCTTCACGCCACATGTAGTTTGCGGTTCTTTTCAGGCGCTTGTCATTACCAGCATATTGCCTGTATTGCTATATAAACAAATGAGTTCACGCTAGGTTCAGGCGAGAGCATTGATCCTGCTGTGCATCATTTACTTCAAAGCATATACTTAGTATTCAAAACACGTATGTGTTGTGATAGTATACATGTTTGTGGTTTATACAGAAATTCTAACTTTAATTTGACCTATTGTGTTTTGATAGCCTTTTTGCGTTATAGTTCTTTACTTATTTTGATATTAATGCACTGGTTGGTGTTCCCAAAAATGGTTAAATAACTAAACTAGATCTTATTCTGATAACATTCCTTTAGTGTACTTCAAAGTAGAGCGTTAAAACATAACTAACTTGACATTGCACAATAGTTGGGAAACAAATGTCATGCACATTGCTTGTTCAAATGCAATTAGCTTTTTTTATACATCATATACTCAGAAAGCTTGTGTATTTCTCGTTCTCACTTGAAGAATAAGTGATTTGTTTGTAACCATGGCCATGAACAGAAGGCCCTACTGTATGTGAGCTCGACCTTAAATGGGACTATTCGCCTCTCCTCGTTCACCCCCTCCACCCCCGTCCCTTTTTCTGTTTTCTATCAAATTCCTCTTTTTATGCCCCCTTTTCTTCTTTTGAAGTCTCCAAACTCTTGTAAAAAGCCAAGCTGGTGGTTTTTGCTGAACCCTGTGGTGGGACGGAGAGGGAGGGGTTGTAGGTTAAGTTTAGGCTTTCCATTGAAGGTAGCTGAAGAAGGTGGTGCAATAAAAGTTAGGAGTTTAGAGCCTCCCTGTTTTTTTATTTTATTTTTATGATTGGGCCTTTTTTTTACTAGCTCAGGCTACAGCTGGTGGTGTGAATGGCTGCCCGAGGTGTCTGAGTCTTAATAAAGACCCCGCCAGCCGGGCTGGGGCCTCCAGTCCAGCCATGAGACCACCTTTATAGGCCTAGCTTACGAGCAGGGGCCTCTATTAAAACCTAGCAGGACTGCACTGAGGAATTTAGGGCCAGGAAACAAGAGAAATATAGGGTTTGTGTGTCAAAAGATGGCAAGGGTGAGGGCTGGGGGTTTGAATTTTGACTGACCAAGGGTAAAAGATGACTAAAAGAAACGCTTTGGCATGTGAAAATGTGAAAAAAAAAAGTCGGCACCTTTTATTTATACAATACAGATTGTTAAAAAAAAAGCAGCTTCACAGTAATAAATAGGAAAATAACAGAATCAACGATGCAAACTGCATCAAATATGAGACAAATTCAGATTCTGCTGTAAAGCTCATTTCCGTTCAAGTTTGTTCTTGTTGTAAAAAATGTCTTTTAGGGTTTGATCTGGTGTGATATCTCAAAGTCATGACTTTCAGTACGGTTTGATGTCAAAATTAGTAAGACATGAGACACTCGTCCCTTGTCAGTCGGCCGTCCAGCATGCAAGACCCCAAGCGCAGGGTGGAGTTTTGCCCCCAGGCTATGTGACAGAGATGAGCTACCTGTCTTATCGGCTCCGCTTATCTGTCTGCTAGTGTTAAACTGTTTGTGTTTTCTTTTCTTTCCAGTGTCAATCACCGCAGCCTAATCCCCTAAAATCCTGACCCCCTAAGGACGGGGTGGGTTGGGGGGTGGAGCTTGAGGGAGATGAAATCTACAGACATGTTAACTAGACTTGACTTTTACCTAGTTGGCAGATGCTTATACAATAACAGATTTAAAAAGCAGCGATGGGTAGCGTCTTGTGTGTTTCTGCTCGGGGGCATCATGAAAAAGGTTTAGCAAGGAATCATGATGGTTTTCAAAGCACACATGGGTCTTTGAAATCGGATACGGTTTAAAAGGTTCATGGGAGAATCTTTTCTTCTCTCCATGTGGCGTTTAATATCTCCCTCTCATTAAATCCTCCTGTGTTGTGTAAATAGTGTGAAGTGATGTGATTAGGTGAAGCGTCTGATGTTTTCTTTTCTCTCCTGTTGATCTTTCTTTAGCGGTGGAGACCCAGAGCACCAGTTCGGAGGAGATGGTGCCCAGCTCCCCTTCTCCACCACCTCCGCCTCGTGTTTACAAGCCCTGCTTCGTCTGCCAGGACAAGTCTTCTGGGTACCACTATGGTGTCAGTTCTTGCGAGGGTTGCAAGGTAAACAGCAGAACTCCCATCACCCGTGGCCTGGCGAATCTTATGTTTTTCATGAGTCTGTTAGACACTTTGTCTTGATGTTTGGCAAAAGTGTGAAAAATACAGAGAAGCATGGAGGTTTAGCTTTCACACATTAAAAATACTTGAATACCAAAAAGTATTTTCGGTCTTGTCAAAAGAAAGAAACTAAGACTGATTGAGGAACTTGTAGTGCAAGGAGCAAAAATGTTTATGAAAACATACAAAATGTCACGTGAAAAGGATACAGTTGTGCAATATCAGCATAATGTGAACAGTAATGTGAGTTAATGTGAGTAGTGTGATGTAATGTGAACAGTACATTAAAGCAATGAGAGGAAATGCAATAGAGTAATTTTACTATGTTTAAATGATACAATATGTGTTGTACCAATTACCACTTTGGTAAAATACAGCAAGGTAGAGGCTTCAAGCTGCTTATTTCTTATAAATGTAATAAAATAATGTTTTCAAAAAAGTTTCTCAAGACCTATTTTTGTTAAAAGTTGAAAAACTTTTGACTTGACGTGATATCTTAAAAAACAAAAACACTTAAAAGAAAACCTGCCTAGCGCATATTTACATACAAAAACAATTTAACGGAAGTAATAACACATTAGGCCTAGTTAGTTTCATTAACCCAATTGTAATCTGTTTGCAGCAAGTAATGATACAATTTGGCATAATATCAATATTATATTTATTCAGTTAAAGAGATAGTTCACCCAAAAAAATTAAAATGATCCCATGATTTACTCACCCTCAAGCCATCCTAGGTGTATATGATCTTCTTTCAGATGAACACAATTGGAGTTATATTAAAAAAATATCCTGGCTTTTCCAAGCTTTATAATGGTAGTGAATGGGGCTCAAGATTTTGAAGCCCAAAAAAGTGCATCCATCCATCATAAAAGTAATCCATACGACTCCAGGGGGTTAAATAATGCTGTCTGAGGCGAGCCAATGGGTTTTTGTAAGAAAAAATATCCATATTTAAAACTTTATAAACTATAATCACTGGCTTCTGGTAACGGCTGTACACAAGTCTACTTCCGACAGAAGAGTGACCTCTGACCCGGTATGACGTAGGAGTAGCTTAAGCTTAGGTGAGAGTAGACACCTCTAGTGGTTCAAACAACTAAGGCTGGGCAACAAACTGAAGCTCCGCTTCTCTTATATCGAGATCCTCTGACATTTCTCTTTAAAAATTCTCGTTTTAGACTTCTAAATCGTGACCGGTGTTTTGTTTTGCACTCTCCTCTGTGCTTCCGCGTTCGTCAGTACATCATACGTCAGGTCAGAGGTCACTCTTCTGCCGGAACTAGACTCGCGTACAGCCGTTGCCGAAAGCCAGTTGTTATAGTTTATAAAGTTTTAAATATGGATATTTCTTATAAAAACCCATTGCTTCACCTCAGAAGGCCTTTACTAACCCCCTGGAGCCATATGGATTACTTTTATGATGGATGCATGTGCTTTTTTGGGCTTCAAAATCTCGAGCCCCATTCACTACAATTATAAAACTTGGAAGAGCCAGGATATTTTTTAAAATAACTCCGGTTGTGTTCGTCTGAAAGAAGATAGTCATATACACCTAGGATGGCTTGAGGGTGAGTAAATCATGGGATAATTTTAACTAACCCTTTAATTTGTGGTCACAAGTATAAGGGCCATTTTATCACTTTAAACATGACTTGTCAGATTTTTTGACCATTTATATAACAAAAAGTTCTGGATCAGCAACTTTGAACAAAATACTGACAGCTTGTATAAGATAGGAGGGGGAAGGTGGTTGACCTACTCTTCAGCTGACCCACTAACTCTCTCTCTCTCTTGGATGTCTGTTGTAGGGTTTCTTCCGTCGCAGTATTCAGAAGAACATGGTGTACACCTGCCACCGTGACAAGAACTGCCAGATAAACAAGGTCACACGCAACCGTTGCCAGTACTGTCGGCTGCAAAAGTGCTTCGAGGTTGGCATGTCCAAGGAAGGTGAGGGTTCAGGCCTCTGCCAGGCACGTGAGCTTATTGGTCTTCGGCCAAGACCCACACAAACACAAATATAGAGATGGGAAAGGAGACAGACGGGAACACGCTGATATAGGCTAGAAGCTGTGAAACAGACATACAACCCAGAGACACACAGACAAATTTAGAGTCGTGAGACTTGAGACCGGGAACACCGGCATAAACACACTGTAGACGACTGTAAACTGCCAGTCGAGACACTTGAAGACAAATAAAAGTTCAAACACAAACAAATACAGCTGGTTAGCATAGAGGTTAGAGCTCAATATGAATGTTCACTTCACAAATGGGTTTCGTGTCTGCAGTTTCACCCACATCAATCCATCAATGGTAGGTGTGATTTCTTTGGTAGCCTTTCCTCTAGTCACTTTATTACTTGGCACTAACAGATTTGTGTTGTAACAAAGACAATAGCCAGAGGTTGAAAGAGCGAGTCTGGGGCATGTGTTTGTTCATTTGCCAGGGTCACGGCGATGATGTCACGGGGAGAGTGGCACATTGGCCCTCTATGTGTCCACTGGGACATGTATGTGTGTGTTTATATGTATGGGATGTGTGTAGGGGCCGGGATCACATTGTGCTTTTGCTATTACTGGATATCCTGAGAGGAAGGAAAGAATGGGAGGGGGGAGGGGGTGAGAGAAAGAGGGGAGGGGGTTTAGGGTTGGCAGGGCTGCTCTCCCTTGGGTCAAACTCACCAAAACACCCACAATGTCCGATCTGAGGTCAGTTTCCATGTATTAGTGATTACGTTTAGGATTCGGATGCGATAACACAACAAATGATAATTGCGAAGTTAAACTGAGTTTGTACTAATAGGTGACGATCGACAAGATGAATTTTACAACCCCTTTTCAGAACATCACCTCAAAATCAATAGAAAAAATGAAATTATATTTTTTTTTAAAAATGTATACAATGAAATTATATTTTTGGTAAATATATAATCTTATTTTTAGTGGCATTTTTATGACAATAAAGCACATTTTCCATTGCAATTATGTATTTTATATGTTTATTTTATTGATAGTCGTGATCAGAATTATTGGTAACCTTGGTAAATATGTGAAAATAAATCTGCATTGTTTATCCTTTTGATCTTTCATTCAAAAATGTCACAAAAATCGAACCTTCCATTAAAGTAAAAAAAAATTAAAGTGGGGGGAAATCACATTATGAAATAAATATTTTTCTATAATACACAATGGCCACAATTATTGGTACCCCTAGAAATTCTTGAGTAAATTATCTCTGAAGTATATTCCCATTCATATTTACGATTTTTTTTGCACATCAAGGTGACTAGGAACATGAAATTATTCAGCCATGGATAATTTCATGGTTTTTGACTTCCTGTTTCACAGGGATATAAATGAGGAAACACAAAGGCCAAATTCCCTTAACCATCCATCACAATGAGTAAAACCACAGAATATAGTTCTGAAACAAAAGATTGCTGAGCTTCACAAAATAGAAATGACTGTAAGAAAATAGCGAAATCATTGAAAATTTCCATTTTCACCATCAGGGCAATAATTAAGAAGTTCGAATCAACAGGAAACGTTATGAATCTGCCTTGAAGGGACTTGTCTATATTGTCTTAATGCATGGCATGGCATGGCCAAGTATCACAGCTGGAGAACTGCAGAAATTAGTTAAGTCCCAGGGTCAGAAAGCCTCACAAAAAAAATAAATAAATAAATAAAAAATCAAACAGCAAATTTTGTTTGGGAGGGTTTCAAGAAAAATCCTCTGCTCTCATCCAAAAACAAACTCCAGCATATTCAGTTGTCAGACACTACTGGAACTTCAAACAGATGAAACTAAAAAAAAATGCTTTTTGGCAGCAAACCTACAAGATGGGTTTAATTGCACAAAGGAATAAAAAGTCCCCCATGCCCACGGGTAAATATAATGCTGGCTCGTTAATATTGTGGGATGATTTTTTTTGCCAGAGGTCTTGGACATCTTGTTCAGATACGTGGCATCATGGATTCTATGAAGTACCAACAGATAAAAAAAAATCAGACCCTGACTGCCTCTGCTAGAAATTAAGCCCAGAAAACAAGATTGTATGTCATGGTGGGATTTGTTTTAGTTAATTTATGATGATTTAAATATATGATTTAAAATAGTCATAAAAATCAGAAATGAGAGGCATAATAGAATATAGAATAAAAAATTATTATGCTTTTATTTTATTTTTGGGGTGAAATGTGACTTGGACATGTTTTCATTTGAGTCATGACAAGAAGTCATGTTGTCATTTGGTCACTTAGTTTTGCTGAGTAGCTGGTTAGCAAAACCAAAAAAACCCCAAAAACAAAATTCCTGCTCCTTATAATTGTATATTAAGCAATTTGTTGCATTTTGCCTGGTAAGACATTCTGAGGAATTAAACCTGAAATCATCTGATGTTTTTCTGGCATATCACTTTGTAAAGTTTAACTAGGTTGCACATCCAAGAACTAAGATCATAGTTTGGCAGTTTGTGAGTGAACCTGACTCACTGTAGAAGTATTAAGCGGCCTCTTTTTGTGACTTTCAGCTGTGCGCAATGATCGAAATAAGAAGAAGAAGGACGTGAAGGATGAGGTCGTTCCGCCAGAGAGCTACGAGCTGAGTGGGGAACTGGAGGAGCTGGTCAACAAAGTGAGCAAAGCACATCAAGAGACCTTCCCTTCACTCTGCCAGCTGGGAAAATACACCACAGTGAGTGTTTTCTGAAAATGAGCGAATCTGTCAGCACTGGAATGTGGAATTTATTTATAGCGGTGTAAACTGACCATGTCAGATGTAGCGTGATAAACATGTTCCATTATTGAAAACATAATTTAAAGGAACAGTGCACCCAAAAGATAAATATTGTCATTTACTCAACCTTATGTTGTTCCAAACTTTTTCTGTGATATTCTTTCTGAAGGATTTCCTGGTCTTTTCTATATATTGAAAGTGAATGAGCACTGGGGCCATCAAGCTCCAAAAATGACAAACAAGAACCATAAAACTATCATAAAAGTAGTCCATATAACTCATGTGCTGAATTCCAAGTATTCTAAAGTTCTAAAGTGTGAGGAACAGATGGAAATTCACTTTTTTTGTACATTCTGCAAAATTCCTCCTCGTGTTCCATGGAATAAAGAATCATATGGGTTTGGAATGACATGAGGAAGAGTATATGATTCATTTTTGATTTAAGTTCGCATGAAATGGAAGTTAAGATAGTCTTTTCTTCCTTATTGTGACATATATTTGAGTGTAATGGCTTCCTGAACAAGAAAAAATGTAGAGCGGGACTTGATCTTGTACATTGGGAATTGATTAGATTGTTGTGGTTTGCTATTGCTGTGATGTCATGTGAGTGACAGGTTGTCCCGCCCTCGCGGCAGTAAACACATCATCAGATTAGAGAAGAAATGTCGCTGCAAGAGGGAGGAGCAGTTATTTTGGTTAAATATTACAAGAGCATATGAGTTTAAAAAAAAAGTAATGATGTACACAAATAAATAATTACTGCAGTATTCTATTAAAAATAAGAACTGTCCATTTTGATTTCATGGTGACTTCAAAACAGATATTCGTGCATAAATATATTTACCTCTTCTCTTTTTTTCTTCATCAGAACTCAAGCTCAGACCACCGGGTTCAGCTGGACTTGGGCCTATGGGACAAATTCAGTGAGCTTTCAACCAAGTGCATCATTAAAATTGTGGAATTTGCCAAACGCCTTCCGGGCTTCACCACCCTCACCATCGCAGATCAGATCACCCTCCTTAAATCAGCTTGCTTGGACATTCTAGTATGTGTGCCCTCCTTTAAGAAACTCACCTTGAAGCAGACCATGCATCTACTATATCACATTCGCATAATTCTTTACCTCATATATGTCTGTTTCTTGTAGATGCTGCGAATCTGTACACGATACACACCGGAACAGGACACAATGACCTTTTCAGATGGGCTGACCCTTAACCGGACTCAGATGCATAATGCTGGCTTCGGCCCGCTCACTGACCTGGTGTTTGCCTTCGCTGGTCAGCTTCTGCCCCTTGAGATGGATGATACTGAGACTGGCCTCCTCAGCGCCATCTGCCTAATTTGTGGAGGTATTACACAATGCAATTTGGTTGCAGCACTGATGCCATCTAGTTGAAGCAACAGGAAAAGTGTACATATTATAACATACATTTAGGTAGTATTCAGAATTGGTTTTAACCACCCAAAAAATTGATGGAGGAACTACTATACTGATATTAATCTCTTTCTCTGTAGACCGAATGGATCTTGAGGAGCCTGAGCGTGTAGATCGTCTGCAGGAGCCCCTGCTGGAGGCTCTGAAGATCTATGCACGCCGCCGCCGACCCAACAAACCCCACATGTTCCCTCGGATGTTAATGAAGATCACTGATCTACGTGGCATCAGCACCAAGGGTCAGTTTGCTAGCCAAAAAATAGATGGAAAACTCCATTGCATTACTATTCTGGTTGATTTGCAAGATGTAAATCAAAGGCTTCTAAATTAAATAGTGAAATTTTTGAGTCAACAATATTGACAGTGGTTTTGCACCCCAATGGTATTCACACAGAGGGCAAGGCAAATTTGTATGAGTCTCTGAGAAAAGTTTGCATATTTAAAAGCAAAATGCACTTCATTCATATGCTTCAATGCAAAATACAACCCATCTGACAGTACAAGATTTGACTTGCTTCAATGCAAAATACAACTCATTTGACAATACTTGTGACAGAATACTCATGGTTGAATGGCAAATACACTGCTAAAAGTAACAGATTGTCACTCGCATGGAATGGAACAATGGAAGTAAAATAGTATCCATACATAATATATATGTACATAGTCAGTTTTTTGTTTTAAAGTCTTTTATGGCAAAGACAATAGAACAACACAAGACACGTCACTCGTATTGTTTTGAACGGGAGAAAGTGCAACGTGCACTTCTAAATAAGAGCTAATCGCCGATTGGTAAAGTCATCGTGTCACTGCAGCGGCCGTTAGAAGCTCCGGTTCCTATAGAAACAGTCAGACACACCCTTCCTATAGAGACGCGAACTTAGGACTGCACATTAGCTTGATCCAGCCTGAAAAATACCGTTTTTGTCATGATTCGAGCATTTAGAAACAAAATTTATGAGACCGTTATTGTCAAATTTCGTTGGTGATTTCAGATATGAAATTGAATTGAAATCTTGGCAAACAGCTTTGGAGAATTTGATGTTTCCCCATTAAAAGAGATAGGAGCTGCACTTGCATGTCCGAGAGGTATTTCAAAGGTGGCCGCCGAGTGAAATGACTTAAAAGGGAGTTTGTTTATAGTCACCAAAAAAAATAGAGTAAAAACAGTAATATTGTGAAATATTATTATAATTTCAAATAACTGTTTTCTATTTGAATATATTTTAAAATGTAATTTATTCCTGCGATAGCAAAGCTAAAATTTGAGCAGCCATTACTCCAGTCTTCAGTCACATGATCCTTCAGAACCCTTAGTTCACCCAAAAATGAAAATTCTGTCATCATTTACTCACCCTCAAGTTGTTACAAACCTGTATACATTTCTTTGTTCTGCTGAACACAAAAGAAGATATTTGGAAGAATGTTTGTAACCAAGCAGATCTCGCCACCCATTGACAGGTTTGTACAACTTGAGGGTGAGTAAATGATGACAGAATTTTCATTTTTGGGCGAACTAAGGGGTTCAAAGTAAATCAATGAAAATTAACAACAAAAAAATGGTATTGAAAATCAGTTTGAATAGGCTTTCACTCTGTGCTTTATGCACTTGTTACCTTATTTCTTATTATTATGTAGATGAAACCATCCTGACCTGAACTGTTTGTGTACAACAGGAGCAGAAAGGGCCATAACTCTGAAGATGGAGATCCCAGGCCCCATGCCTCCTCTCATCCGAGAGATGCTGGAAAATCCAGAGGCCTTCGAGGATCAGGCTGAGTCCACAGAGAAGAAGCCAGAGCCCGAACAACCCACTCCTCCACCCGCCCTGCTCACTATGAAGAAAGAGCAGGAGGACGAGGACGACAGCTGGGCCACAGAGAACGGCAGCGAGCCTTCACCGGAGGAGGAGGATGACGATGACGATGATGGGGAGGAGGAGAGGGGTACAGACAGTGACGGAGAGGCCTGGGCCGGCCAGGAACCCAATGTGGATGTGTCCAGAAAGAGCCATGGAGGAAGAGCTCAATGAGGAAGCTTTCTTCTTCCAGGGCAAACGCAGAGCCTTACCTGTACAGACACTCGTAACTCAGGCCACTCGGTCAACGATGAGAGACATCAGTGAGTCGATTTGAGGAAACTCACATAAAACCCTCTTCTCAGGACCTCTCCCACAGAACGAGAGGGAAGGCGAAAGACAAAACAACTGGCTTTTCAGACTAAATAACTGCCGCTTTTATAAAACGTGTTTGTTTGCTTTGAAAAGGAGAAGCCAAATGGACTTATACCATTAACAGCTGACTTTCAACGGGTTCAAAACAAGTTCTTTCAAAAGAAAATACAGGATGAAAACTGAAAATGCTCATCCTTTTTCTGTTGTTGTTGTTGTTGTTGTTGATGCTTTCGAATATCATTTTGACTTTTTCAGCCTTGAGATAGTTTGTTCTCTTTACATTTTATGAATAAGCCCATACATATCTATATATACCTTCATATATTTTTTTTTGTTGTCCTGTATTCTATTTTCTTAGTTACGTTTTGTTTGGATAGCTTTCCTGGGCAGACTTACAGAAAGATAATCGGATTGCTATAACTGGCAGATCTCTGCTGAGTCTTTATCCAGCTGCTTGGTTGGGTTCTTGGGCACTTTGGCTCAGCGTTAGATGTCATTGATAATCAGTTCAGTGGCTGGGTATATCTCCCGTCGAATGATCCGTGTTTTTAGGGGAATGCCATTACGTATCGGCTTTCATTGCGTCATATGATTCGCTGCCAATTGAATGGTGTGTCTGTGCCAAAGTTTGCAGCTTGTAGGGTTCAGCTCCTGTCAGGGAGCCCATTTCCAAACAGAAACACCCACATGTCCATTACCTTCAAGTCTCTGCATCATGCACATGATGTCATACTGGACCGGTTTCACTCAATGCTGCACGTGTCATTACGGGATTTGACCTCATCTGCCTAGACGATAATTCAGGATAACTACACAAATGCATCTGGATGATTTTCTGAATCTCATGTATCATGATGAAATGCAGGAATGCGTACCTGTACTAACACACACACACACACACACACACACACTTGAAAAGCATGCTTGTTATACTACATATATTCAGAACTCTTGCTATAAAAAAGAAAGAACATGAAATTCAGACTCAGGGCATCTCTGTAAGGACCAAACGCTTGCTGTCTGGCGACAGCCTTGAAACAGGCAATATTTATGTGTTAGGTTAGAGAAATCACCATGAACTGAAATAATTCTGTGTATCTTACACAGTCATTGGAGATCTTTCATCTTCATCTTAGAAATAGATTTGGTGGGTTTTTCTTTTTCTAATTTTATCTAATATTTTAGTCCATTTTATTGCCAAAAACACACAGTATGCAATTTGGTGGTCGTGTGCCACTGAACATTAAAAGGTATCAGTCTCAGTCAAGCAATACGACTATGACCAGAACTCAGCTGTGTGTGTGTGTGTGTGTGTGTGTGTGTGCGTGTGTGTGTTTGTGTGTTGAATGTGAGGATGACTGCACTCAATAAGCTGTAGTGTAGTACATTGTTAAATGAATGTCATCACGCTGGTGCTGTCAGAGAATGTGTGAGCTGTCATACTGACCTCTTCTCCTTCAGAGTTGCGCCACAGCCACACGTATAGCAAGCGGAATGTTGAGATTAACTCTTCGTCATATTTTTCTTGTTCTCTCAACTTGGCTAATGTATTGTCAGTCCTTTGTTCGTGTTCAACAAATTGTTATATAAAAAGCCATATAAACAATAAGAGGCACAATAAACTTTTTTTTTGAGAAACTCTCTCTCTCTCTCTACTTGTCATTCATTTACAGTACTTTAATTTAGTATACTGTAGTAAAAGTTTAGCCAAATATTAAAATTCTGTCTACTAGTAAAATTAATGACTTTCATGTTGAAAACATGGGCTTTCACTGCCATTGACATATGTGAATAGATATTTGAGAAAAGATATTTGACTGCAAAATCAAAATGATAGGGCCTGTGATTCTCATTAATGTAATATGTTTTTAACTGTATTACTTGTAATACAAAGATTTTAATTATAGCATCAATTCATGCCAATTGTATTACAAAATATTACCATGATGTATAATATGCTACAATTTAATGTTTGCATGTCCGTCCAATCATTGAAAATCCTTTTATCAAAATGTGTATTCACGAGAGTATGTAAATACTTTCTTAAAACGTAAAAGTTTTATTCAGCTGAATTCAACTTACCGCCATCTGACTCTCTGGGAATGAACGCACAAACATGAAGCTTGTGAACTGATTCAAAAGATTCGAATCAATAGAATTAATCCATTTCCCACGACTTCTGGGATGTGTAGTAGTTACGTAATCAATGTTAGACATTGATTACCACAACCTTCGGAGTCAACTCTCAATTCCCAAGACTTCAAAATCGAATCGAATTTTTTTGGATCCACTGTTAGCCTACTGTTGAACAATAAATGAATGAATGACTGATTAAAGTTATTTTAAAAAAGAAAGAAAGAAAGAAAGTGTCGGAGGGATGACAGAAAAACTCTCGGGCTAGTGAGTAATTTGTGTTGTGATTGTCAGTGCTGGGGAAAGTTACTTTTAAAAGTAATGCATATTGCGTTACTCCCTAAAAAAGTGACTAAATACGTTTTTTATGGAAAGTAATGTTACATTACTTTTGCGTTACCTTTTCTCACCTGAGCTGGGCTTGTTTGTTTGTTTTGTCAAATGTAAATGCCCTTTCACACCAAAAGTGTAATGAATAAGCTTCAGGCTGATCACAAATGTTTATCTAAAGTCATTTTTGCTTATTATTAGTATGGTTGAATTGGATCATCGAAGGTCAGCAGCAAAGACATTGGTTAATAAAGTGAGATTAAATACATAAAGTAGGCTTAATCTCACTTTATTATCACTTCACATTTGTTTAATTTAATACATTAAATTATTGCAGGTTTGTGCAATATTCTGAGATTGCATTTCACTGTTTTTATTCATTTTGAGGAATACTGACTTGTTTTTGTGCAAGTGAGATGAGTAAATGCTCACATTTAGTCTAGAACTGCAATAACCGTCTTGTTTACACAAAATGCCTCTGCACTTACTCACGATTTCTCTCAACATGGCGAGCAATAAATGGGAAAGCAAAGTAACTTGCATTTCTTATTTGAAAAATCAACTCAGATATTTTGTTGTAAATTTAAAAGTAATGCGTTACTTTACTAGTTACTTGAAAAAGTAATCTGATTACGTATCAAGTTACTTGTAATGCGTTACCCCCAACACTGGTGATTGTCAAGAGTAAATAAACAAGCTCCTTTCATTTGGAACTGCATATATTATATAAATTAATATCATAATGCAAAATTGATTTTCAATTGAAATCAAGACATTTATCTGACGGGTCTGAAATTTACCCATAGCGATCCGTTAATGACGTCAATCAGCTACGTGTCTTCATGCGTCAAGTTTGAATAATATGAAAGCGGGAAGAAGATCCTGAAAGCTGCAGCTGAGGGAAGTTTTTCCGTGAATAACGACTCAAATTTCGGTCTGTACTTCACACAGTAGTGTAATATAGCTTTAGAAATACAGTGGCTTAATCGTATGGAGTATATTCCTTATATTTTAAATGTTTTTTGTCCTTTTTCAAACTTGACAGGCCCCGGTCACGCTGTTCTATGGAGGAAAAAATATCTTATTTGGTGTTCTCCAGAAAATTATACTCGTCTTGAACGACACGAAGGTGAGTAAATGATGACAGAATTTTAGCTGACAATATTCAAAGTGAAACGAGGGGTATGAAACATGATGAAACATCCAAAATCCGCAAGCAGTTAATTCTTCCAACAGAGGGCGCTCGTGCACCACAGAATTGCTCTAATGACCCTGCTGGCTGGAGAACTGTAATTTATCAAACGCTAACCACACACAAACACTACTGAGACCAAAACTAATGGATCCTGCCAGTGTGCCCTCATTTGTCTGCATGTGTCATACAGTAATTATCGGAGGACAAAGAAACATCCTTGCATTACTCATACAGGAGCATTAAAGGCTTAGGCATGGGACAGCATGGGCTGATGGTTATGAAAATTTAGTTTCATTAAGAAGAGAGAATTTAATCTTTTAGGTAATTAAATACGTGATAATTAAAAAGAAATACATAACGTGTTAAATATGATATTAAATAATTTTGAAAGGGTGAATAATATGAAAATAATTATGGTGAGATTATGGTTAGCATATTTAATGTTTATTTATTTAATAATATTAAATATTATGTTTCATATTAAAATAGCAAGCAAAATTAGAATTTATTCAGGTGTATCTGTAAATGTTTTCTGTGATTACTTGAATGATGGAGATCATAGACATCTTAGACCACACCCTTTAAGCATGCTTTCATATTCTCAAAACCCATAAAAGGCAAGTTCATATGGATGAATGTATTCATGTATTTGATTTAACGCACACACACAGTACTCGAAGGATTCAGACTTGGCCACTTTATTTGTAAAGAGCACACAGGGGCTCACAATATACAAATCTATTTATTCATAGCTCAAGGGTATTGTAGTAAACAGGGGTATGGTACTCTTAATTAAAAGATTACTATAATTAAGTTTCATTAAAAAGATCAATAAACTAGGGCTAAGATTAAAAAAAGGCCCATGCATTATACACTGGTTTACAAGGACCCCATATATTCAATCCCAATGAGATGTTGCCATGGGAACACAAGGCAGATAGGCTGAGGTGATGGATTTAAAGAGGCAGGACATGTTTTTCTATCCATGGCAAATATGCTCTGCTTCCTGTGGTGTTCAGTGCATAGTGCTGAGAGTAATGAGAGTTAAATGAAGGAGAAAAGAGCAATAATGAAAGGAGAGAGCAACGTCTAGGCTGCAGTTGTTCAAATTACAAAAACAACAAAAGAGGCACATGTGGAGAGATGTTCATTCATTAATTCTGATTAAAACTATCAATGAAACAAAAAAAAATAACTGATTTTTTTTTTTTTTTTTAGTGGAGTTGCGCATGCCATGGCAAAATCTACTGCCATGGTGTTTGCAAAGATGAATTATGGTCGCTCCCTTTTGTCTCCCCTTTAGACCTTAAGTAGCCCCACCCCTTTTCAGTGCTGCGCTCATTGTGTTCTGTCTTACGGTTTGTATTTTCATTTTCCACAGCTTAAGGGTAAGATCTTATGGATTTATGAATGAACCGCTCGTTTTAAAATCTTCCTGGTCTGCTGACATTTGTTATGACATCTGCTTAACAAAAAAATAAAAAATAATTGAAAGTTGAAACACACACACACCCAGAGCAGTGGGCAGCCTTTTTTTATGTGGCGCCCGGGGAGTGATTGGGGGTTAGGTGTCTTGCTCAAGGGCACCTCAGTCATTTCCTGCCGGTATTGAGAATTGAACCTGCGGGTTACCAGTCTGACTCTCTAACCATTGAGCCACGACTGCCCCTTCAAACATTACAATGCCCATACTAACTTTCGTTAACTCTACAATAAATAAATCCACTTCACCAGCTAATTTCTCTTTAACAGAAATGTACAGATGCTGCAAAAACAGAAGTTCAAACGCAATATTCTAAAGATGGCTGCGTGCTTGTTTCTTTGGCGCATAGGTCTATAAAATTCACCCTTGTGTTAAAAATAATAGAGTTTTCTAATTTAATTTTTACATTTCACAACTAACTGAACTAACTTGAAATCTGTGAATTTATTTCTTATATTTATGACTTTAAATCTCATCATTTTATGCTTGAAAACAGCTTTAGCATCTCAAATTTATCTTTTATAAATGTGACTCGTGGCTGATAACTGAATTGATGTAGGTCAACAAAATCATTCTGTAGTAATTGTGAGATGTGCTAATTGTAATTGTCCTAATAATAAGAAAGTACATTGAAAGTATAAGAAGTGAAGTATTCATTTTGAGAAAAAGTCACAATTACACAATGTGCTTTATATATTGCGCTCAATATATTATAACAGTGACAACAATACAGACTTATATAAAACCATCAAAGCTGCAAAAATGTGTCTGGGACAAATAACATTTTTTTTTTTTTTTTTTGCATTGTGAAAACAATCAATGGAATACACATTAAGCTGTGTCAGTTTTGTGTTTGCAGCTCGAGGATCAGGCTGTCACAGTAGATGGTTGTGAGGGTGTTGCTTTGCAGTTGCTAAGGTACTCAGAATAGTTTTTAGCACTTCGCTAGGGACATCTGGCCGGTTGCTAGATGGCTGCTCCCTGATCCACCACTAAGTCTATATGATATACTCAGGATTTTTTTCCCCCTTTGTTTTTTCTTCCCTGGTAAAAATTGTAAATCCAATCACTAGAAAAGTAATAGCACACCTCTACTCTAACAGCATGATTTGAGGTACCATTCATGTCCGTAGCACAAACAGGCAGAATTATTAATTATATTAGTAGTAATAATGCATCAAAGTTACTTAAAGGGATAGTTCACCCAAAAATGAAAATTCTGTCATCATTTACTCACCCTCAAGTTGTTCCAAACCTTTATGAATTTCTTTCTCCTGCTGAACTCAAAAGAAGAAATTTTGAAGAATATGGGTAACCAAACAGTTGATGGTCCCCATTGACTATTTGGTTACCGACATTGTTCAAAATACATTCGTTTGTGTTCAGCAGAAGAAAGAAATTCATACAGGTTTGGAACAACTTGAGGGTGAGTAAATGATGACAGAATTTTCATTTTTGGGTGAACTATCCCTTTAAAAAATTAAATTAAGAATAATAAAAGCGTTCAGACAAAAAAAGACAGAAATGGCTCAAAAAATGTATTGGGATGTAAAAGAAAAGAATGACTGTAATATCTTGCCCAGCAAGAGGAGACCATACAATCTGCACTGGTTTAATGCCACTCAATCAACTCATAATAAAATGCAAAATGACCCATAATATTTTTTTTTCCCTTTCTAATGTTAGAGAAAAGATTCTAGCTGTAGGTGTAGGAGATTATATGTATATATTCTCTGCAGGAAACCAGGGCAGTGGCTAACTAAAAGACATGAAAAAGGCAGAAAAAAGGAAAAAGAAATAGAGAGGGAAAGGAAGGCAGGTAGAATGTTGTAATGCCAGGGTGCAGTGCTGTGGCCCCAGGCTCTTCATATCTTTTACATTTCTAATTAAAAGAGATAAAGAGTGAAGGAGTCATCAATCCTACAGTGATTTCCCTGTTAAGGTTTTAGAGGCAGCCGTAAAGCAGGCAGCCCGGCTCCATTGATTTTATAATTAGCTCCCGTCATGCTGCTAGGGGACTGAGCGTGGAGAAGAGAAAAAACATGGGAGAGCTAGAGAGGGAGTGGTATAGGAAAAGCAACAGAGAAAAAAAAATGGGGTGAAGGTCAGCAAAAAGTTGTTAAAAAGCAAGAGAGGATAACAGGGGGGCAATGGTCCAATTCTACACAAGTATCTTTACAGGTAAATCAAAAGCCAGCCTAGTGCATCCATAATCTAACGTGGGACCTTGTGCTGTATTGTGCCCAAAATTAACCTAAAAATAATTTATAAATAGTGATATGGATTTTAACATTGTTGTAAACAAAGCCATTTCCAATAAAAATAAAATACTTTTTAAAATTTTACTTGTAATTGTTACAATAATGTTTTGTTAATTTATTAACATTAGTTAATGCATTAGATATTGTGAATTAACAATGAACAACACTTTTACAGCATCTATTAATCTTGGGATGCAGTGATATTACAGTTCTGGCCAATACAAATAAGCCAATGGTTATTTTCATGTTATGGCTGATAATCGATAACTGGTCGATATTAAAGTTTTATACTATTTAATAAAAAATATCAAGAGTTTCAAATGCTACAAGCGAATTTCAGCATTGCATTGATATTCAGTTCTTATTTCAAGTATCATTAAATTAGTTTTAAGTGAGCATTAGATGACAGCAAAGGTAATCTAAATGTAAAAATTGGGGAAATGAGCATGAACAACATTAAATATAAGTTGTATAAATTAGGTAATTTATAGTGAACAAACATGAATTAACAATGAACAATAGGTTATTTATAAATTAATATTAACCCACAGTAATAAATGATGTAAATCCTTCTCATTTTTAGTTTGTTACCTAATGCAAATGATGTTTAATGAATTAAACCTTTTTGTGAAGTGCTACGTAGAGCACATGGACACACAACAAACATTACATTAATTATTTTATTAATGAAACCCATCCCACATCCTGAACAGAACAGCATAACCTAAAACAAAGTTAGATAAGTGAAAGTAGGAATAACTGCACAAAAAAAGCAAACAATAAAACAAATTCTCTGATTGTATTGCCCTGAAATGACCTGCGTTCTTAAAAACAGTGTCTCTTAGACATTACGGAAACTCAAGAAAGTGGACAACCATTACTTAGGACTAATCTTAACATATTGCCTGCTATAAACAGGTTTATGGTTGTAGTATAGTGGCTAACAGGAATAATTTTTTTTTGCTGTCAAAGGTTTTTGCATCTACTGGGTGATCAAACTGAGCTTTCAGGTTACATTTCAGGTGAAGTTTATCTCATGAAAATGGGAACTGTTTTCAATCTCAGATATCCTGACACTAAAGATGACGCTCTAGAGTACAGTGACCAGTGCACAATACAAATACAGTAGACTGATGAATACAAAGTGATCGCAAAAGCCTGTTTCAGTGAGGTGTAATGGTTACATCACTTTTAAAGTCAATACAGATTATGACATGTTGTATAAAAGGCAAATAACATATAGGAGCTATTTAAACGTCACCCTACAGTAAACAGCAAGAACAAATCAACCAAACAGAAGTTCTGTGAGTACAGTGAGCTCAACAGGAAAATGTTTCAAACATTAAAAAGAAAAAAGAAAAAAAACATTTTAATGTATGATACCTTTTCATTAATATTCCCCTTCATTATTTCACTTTTTAATATATGCATTAAAATACTTTCCCTGTGAATGTAATTAACATGGTGTCTTAAAATTGTGAATTTTTCCTCAGGTAATGAGCTTCAGCAAAGTTTAAACATGGCCAAATAATGTTCTCCACATGATCAACGTGATGCACCATTAAGCCATCACACATTCAATTAAATTAAACACGAGATTTCTTCAATTTAGTGAGGCACAATTTAAAGCAGTTCAATTCAACCCTTAAAATAAAATTTAAAAAAAAACCTTCTTACAGTACTGCAAAAAGTTTCTAATATATCTCCAACCCGAAGAGGAACATTGAGTAGTTAAGCTGTCTGTCTAAATAAATTTTACATACAAATACTATTTTCATCCTTAATGTAAAACAGTGTTTTGATACAATGCAGGAAACTAAGATGAAGCACCAAATATAAATTTGGAGAAATTAAATTCATTAAAATAACTAATTAAACTGTTCATAATACCCCCGTTTCCATGCTAAAGTGGATTTTCTCCAAAGAAGATCTTGGGCATATGAATTTTACACGAGGATGATAGTAAACTTCATGAAAGGAATCAAAAGTGCCACTCTTTACTCTTACATCAAAACTGAATGATCAGTCGCTGGTTTAGCCCATTGCACATAATCATTGTATGTGTGAACTTTCACACAATCTTTCTTCAAACATCATTCTTCAAAATACTTCTACCACAAGACCCACAAAATGAAGAGCACCTAAACTAAATCTTACATTTAAAACCTGAAAAGATCTTGATGACATTGTGCTTTACATTATTGCTGATGCAGATTAATGATAATTGTTATAGCCATACAAGCCTTATGGCAGAACTCAGATAAAACACAAGAAAATGAAGATTTATCAAAATAAACAACCGTAACACACACAGAAACACACACATTATTTCCTCTGCAATACAACCTTTCCCTCGATCTGCTCATTACAAACACTTTCTTCTTGTCAGTTGATATGTGTAAAATAACATGTCCGTGCAAGTTACCGTAAAACTGTGTGTGACATGAAGAGGTCTAATAGCTTATGCATATTCTAAGTGCATATAAAGTGTAAAGCAAATTGCATATTTAGATACTCATGTCAATATAATGTAAAGCGCAAATGCTTCTAAATATAAAACTTGTAACACGTGTTGCACTTGTGCAAAGCCATCCACGCTGCACTGGCCCTCCGTTCTTGCAGTTCTGCTTCTCACCACAGGGGACTCTCTGCCAGATCTCTGCATGATGACACACACAACAGGACAAGCGTGAGTTTGGGAAGAAACGATGCGTTTATAGATGGCAGAGGGTGAAAGAGATGGATAGAGAGGGAAACAGACAGAGGGGGGTGGAGGTGTAGTGTTGGGGAGAGAAAGAAAGAGGGTGAAGGAGAGAAGTGAGGGAGAAAGGGTTTTAATGATGCTGAAAATTGGCCGGTGAGCGCTGACTACCCTCTCAGTAAATCATTGCTACAGCTTCCTGTCAACTTATCTGTCCTCTTGTCCTCCCCTCACAGAACTCCCCCTATCCTTTCTCTCACTCTCTTCTCCCTCACTAATTTTATGAGGTGGTATTCAAAACTTCCATCTCCTCACCATATTCGGACTGTCACCATAAATAAAGGCCTGCATTAGCGTGTGCGAGTGTGCAAAGACAGAAAAAGAGACAGACTGTGACAGGGAGATATAAAGTCAGGCGTTCGGGAGAGAGAAGGGCCGAATATTTTTTGCGACAGTGACATATTTACTCCTGTGGGTTGTGTAAGAGTATATGTGAAAATCTATCTGAGCCCGTGTCTGCAGGTCACAGATAACGACAGTGTGACTGATGGGGTTTATAGACAGTGAATGTGTGTTTGTGCGTGCTGTACCCGAGGGTAGTGTCTCTGTTGTCAGGCAAGAGAAGCGCTGTCTCCTCTCCAGGGCTGTGCCCTCCTGACAAAGCAGCCTCAAACTCTTCCTCCTGTAAAACACATGCAGTCACATATGCATGAATAAAGGGTCTATTCACTACAAGTCTGAAGAACAAGTTTGAAGATTTCAAGTTTGAAATATCATTCTGAGATAGTATCATTCTGAATATTGGTATCTGGCTCAATGCATCTCTATGAAGTCCAACACATTGAGCTTGAAATATTATTCTGCAATATTCTAAGGATTTATTTTATTCTGAGCCTAGGTTGATTCTTATTCTAGGTTGAGATTGAGACTTTGTTTTATGTGCATGTAAAAGTCATTAATTTCTAAATGATTTTCCCATTTAGATTTCTAATCAAACCTGAGCATCTACCTTATTTTTCAATAATGGAAGTAAGGCATTTTCTGTTAATGTGCAAGACTTCTGATTCATTTGCTGCTATTGATTAATAAAACCAGTGTGTTCATGATAATGATAATGAATTAAAATATGATAAGTAGCAATTTGCAATATAAAGCAGTATAATGGACTGGTTTTGTACAGGTAAATTTAACTGTAAGTGGACGACACCAGAAGCCAGACACATTTAGGTTACAAATGGCCGCGCCCGCTCGTACGTTAAAAATAAGGTGGATACAGATATTTTTGAAGCTTTAACCCTCTACTGTATCATAAAATTATGTTCTTTCAAAAAAGTATTTTGTTATTGTGCTGTTTGGTAAAGATTTCAGCAGAAATACATTGTAGTAAGATACAGTCAAACAAAAGAAACTGAACACCATTCAGAGAATCCTAGCTTGTCATAATTCATTGCATTATTCATGTTTTATATCTGGGGTCTTTGAGACTCCAAACACAGTTATTTTTAAGTAATGCCTTTTTATAAAGGGTGTTGAAATCCTTCACTTCACTAACAGACACTTCCCAAACAGAACATGAGGGTTAAAGCATTCAGAAAATCATATTTTACTCAGTGAAAAGCTATATCAGAGAGTTGGTTATTGTTTGGATGTCGGAAAAATTAATAAATGAATAACAATAAATTGTATGTATGTATGTACTTCAGCACCTTTCCGGAACTCAACGCTGCTCCTAATGTAACACAAAAACTTGCCGACCATTCAGCAAAAATTCAGCATCTTACATCTCGGAATAGTTTTAGTGCAAATTGTTAGCAAATATTTTATAGCTTTTTTGTCATTTGGTCACATCACACTTGATGTGAAGACAGAGGCCTTGAGGGTGAGGTCACATACAGTTAAACAACCAAGCAGTGTGCCAATTCTTCCCCAAATGTTTTTTTATGTAACAACAAATATATCATATTTGGATGTGCTGCGATAACTTAATGATGACAAACCCTCACCGACTCAGAGCTGTGAGTGTGTGTGTGAGCACTGGGCTGGTGTGGAGATGAGAGGGGTGCAGGTTGGCTGATGACCACCATGTCCATGCTGGAGGGGTGTCTGGGAGAGGGTGGCGGGGTAGCCGGGAGCAGCAGGTCGGCCTGGGGCTGCTCGCACAGACTGTAGTGGTTCAGAGGCCCAGAAGAGTGTGCATCCTGCAAGGCCTCAGGGTTCTCGTCCTCAGAATCAGACAGCAGTGGGCTTTCTGTATGACCTGAAACCAGGATTGGCAAATGAGCTTTCACAAGTGTCCTAATAAGTGTCTGTGGCTGCCCAATCATAACAAAAACCAAGCAGTAATTGTCAGTTTTTTTTAACGTTGATATTATGATTGACTGTGATAATATCATAATTATGTGAATATAATAGAACGTACATTAAATATAAAAATAATATTGTAGAATTTACATTAAAATACTTGTTTTGTGTGGGGCAACATTATGCCATATCCTTTATGTCAGCTACACATCCAAAGCAAGCTAAAAATATGAATCTGATTTAATAAAACAGAAAGCAAACAATATGACAAGGCCTGTAAATGTAAACATGCTTAAGTCGACACTGCATTCATGCAAGACATGTCTGTGATTAGTTATAATGCTTAACTTTTGCAAAAAATATAATATTTTTGACATTATAAACAGATCTTGTTTTTATTTATTGTGTAGCCCTACTGTTTTGTACGATTTTCCTAATTTGCATAACTAGAACTGTTGTTTAATGCTGTTGTCAGACTTTTTATTATCAACGTAAATTCTCAACAACTTTGAAGGTTATACTGGCCAAAAACCTGTTCAACTTTACTACTAGAATCTGCCATTTGCCATTGTGGGAAAATGTAAAATTTTTGCGCACAATATGTCAGTTGTGAGCGGTCTGAGGTAAAAGTTAATGAGTCTAAAATAAAGCAGTGTTACATTATGATGTTGTGTAGTATGGCAGAGTTGTGTGCTTCCGGGAGATGGGGTTGGTGTGCTGTGTTGTATGGTGGTGAAGTCTTGTCATTGTGCAGGGCCGTATAATGCAGTGTTGTGCAGTGGTGTGTGGCATTTTATGATGTGGCTGTCTGCCGCCTGGAGTTCTGTGGTATTGTTGTGAGAAGGCAATAAAGAAAGGAGACAGGCTCACAATAGTGTCGTTGTGTAGTGATGTTTGTACAGAGTTAAAGAAAGCACAGTGACTCACTGCTCTGCAGCAGGGCCGTCTCACTCCATTTAGAATCGCTCAGCACCTCCAGCCTTCTCTCCAGCTGACGACTGTACTCCATCACTTCCTGCACACACACACAGTTAACAAACATTACATTGTATTGAATGAAATAATGTCACACTGTTATGTTTAAATACCATACGGTCAGTCATCCTGTCTCTAAATTAGGGGTGTAATTTCAGTAAAAACTTGGCGCCTTCATCTTAAGTATATGTAGTAGATTTGTATTTGCAATGTTGTGTTTTTTTTGTGTTTCCCTTTTCTTCTTTCAGAACAGCTATAGAGAAAATTAGTGTAAGTACTGGTAAAAATAAATATAAACTGGTCACCTTACAAGTTTATTTTTTGTTTAACCCCTACCTTAAATCTTACTGTTGTATGTTTAAAAGTGTATCTTAAATGTAGCTTAAATATTCTAGGTAATTTTTAGTCTAATAAGGGCCATGACACAACAATCCAATGGTCAGCCGTCGGTGACGCGAGGCGACAACGCAGTCGTCTTTCATTGCCGCTATTTCTTTGATGTCGGCTTGTTGCGTCATGGCCTTAAAGGTGATGACACACGGAGCAACTATTTGAGCAGTGCTGCCAGGCAGTGTCGCTGAGCGATGATGTCTGGGCACTTTTCCATTGAGAATGGGAAATAAATTTCGATCTAAAGTATCCAGACAGAAATTTGTTGCCCATTCTCAATGGAAAAGTGCCCAGGCATTATCGCTCTCTATGTATCATCACCTTAACAAAACGAAAAATGCATTTCAGTGATGCACTTACAGTGGACGGCCAGTTGGAAAACACAGAGCAAAGTGAATAAACATTCAAGATAAACAAATTTATGTTAAAGTATAAACATAACAACATTACATATGTAACTCTTGTGACAGAATCGCTTATCAACCCTGCAGAGTTTTATTCAAATTTTAACATTTTGAACATCATGACAAGCTAAAAATGTTAAGTTACTTTCACTTGGTACCCGCACAGGGATACCATAAAGGGATGCCACATAACTGCATATGCATGACCACATGCCTATGTTGATGTTCTGCAAACTCCATTCATAGCCATTACATATGTAACATACTAACCAGATGTTCCTCCACCTAGAAAGGATGATTTAAAGTTTATAGCTCACGTAAGATTTATGTACTTAAGAATTCATGCAAAGACTACCAAAAATACAAGCTTCAGATTTCTCTGTTTAAATTCGTCTGCCCACTCCCCTGCTCGGTTTCCAATGTAAGTGTATTTACAATGTGGAAAACTGCTTTAAACCAGGATCCCAGCGCTGTCAGACACACAGAGAGCAAAACATACTCTTAAGAGACAGGTTGCAACTGGTGGTTAGGACTGGTACAACAGCATGTTTATGCTATGCCTTCAGGCTCATGTGAATGAGATGGTTGTTTACCAAGAAACTGAAGACAACTTCGCTGAAACCGAGCAAACATTGTAAACTTGTTGGATGACCTGTCAGAACCAGACTTTTCAGATGGCTTTGATAAGAATGTGACAGCACCGGTGAGTTTTGTGCCAAAGATCTTGCCTGTATTTCTGTCTGCAGCTGCTCCTTCTCTTTCTGAGCCACTCTGAGACTGGCCTTCAGCTCCTGCAGCTCACGGCGAGTCTCGCTTAGCTGAACCTGAAAACACAAACACAACTTTCACAAGAGTACTATAAAGTACATGTCTTTAAATATTTAGATTTACATTACATAGCAAATGTAATGTAATTTATACCTTAATTTACATTATATAAATATGTAAATGGAATAGGTCATTCTAGGTCACTAATCAAATGTAAGCAAATATGTGATATTGACCATGTTAACTCCTACAAAGGTGCTGTTAACACTGTTAAATAGATGGCACTAAAAATATTGACAAGAAAACCAATTGCTTACTTGATTACTTGAAAAAAAAATTTAAACTGTTTACTTAAGACAGTTGAGATAAGGCTTCATGCCTTTGTTTTAAAGTAAAGTGTTAATTAATTTAATTTAAATTTTTAAATATATTATACTGTGTTTATATCTATATATATAAAATAATTTATCATTTCTATATTTTTTCTATTTACCCGATTGCAGTCTTTCTCTCGTCCCAGCTCCACTACTGCTTTTTCTCTATCCATCCTCGCCTCTTGCAACATCTCCTCCTTCTGCTGGATTTCGTCATTTAGGCGTTCCAGACGCACTTTGTCCATCTGTCAGTTCATGCAGTCACTTCAGTGAACAACAGTCTCAAAGTTGCCTTTGTGTTTTTAAAAAGAATTTTTGCTACACGTACCTCAGCATTCTGCTGCAGGGTCTCTCTTTCCTGTGCCCAGTTGGCTCTGCCCTCTCTCAGAGCCAGACTTGCATCTGCCAGCTGAAGTGTGAGCTGTGCAGCCTGCAGACGGGCCTGATGGAGCTCGGCGTGTGTGGTGTCCCTCTGAGCGACCATGTCTCTCAGCTCCCCCCTCAGAGTCTCCACACAGCGTTCACTCACGTTCAGACGCTCTTGAACACTCCGGAGCTCACTCAATGCTACTTCATTGGCTGCCTGATCAACAATGACAAAGAGCAATGAACAACAATGAAAAAGATGTTGCCAGTCCTAGAGGCTGTTAGGGGGCTTGGATGACTTCTAGCATCCATCTGTTTTATTTATTTATTTATTTTAATTGCTGGACTATATAGACATGGTTCAAATGTGTCACATCTCACAGTTTTCTCAGCATCTTATGCTGACTGACCAATTAGAAGAAGATGGGAAGTTAAAAACAGTTGATATTTAATAAAAATAAATAAAAATCAAATCACTTGCAAAACATACTACTGTTTAAAAATCTGGGGCAAGTAAGTTTTTTTTTTTTTTTTTTTAAAGAAATACACTTTTATTCAGCGAGATTGCTTTAAATTGATCAAAAGTGACAGTAAAGACTACATTGTTACAAAAGACTATTTCAAATAAATGCTTTTCTTATGGACAGTCCGTTAATCCAAGAATCCTGGAAAAAAATGTATAATGGTTTCCACAAAAATATTAAGCTGCAAAACTGTTTAAGATTGATGATAAGAAATGTTTCTTGAGCACCATTTCAGCATATTAGAATGATTTCTGATGGATCGAGAAGAAAAAAAAAAAAAAAACATCCAAAAATATTACCGTGCCCAAAATTTTGAACAGTAATGTACCTTATAATATATTTAGATGTTGAGCAGAATGGCCATCAAAGTAGAAAGACATGCTTTCTGCCCCCATATGGTGTATTTACAACATCTACCAGCAGGGGCTGTCTGGACCATGCTAACCAGCCAAACCTTGACCCCCTTATAAATAACATGAACTTCATGGATAAATGGTGTCAAATATCTGTTCTGAGACAATACGCCCTGTGTAAGCCCCCTAAGTGAAAGCCGGGGTGTGAAAACTGCTGGAGTGTTACCTCCTTCCTGTGAGCGCTGTTGAGTTTGTGTGTGAGGGTTGTGATGGTGTCTCGGAGCTGGAGAGCATGTGTATCTCTCTGGGCCAGTGAGCTTCTCAGACTCTGAAACTCTGATGAAAGACTGTGCAGCTCTTTCTCTGTCTGTTCCATCTTTAACTAGTATAATACACAAAACAATGGCACAATAATGACCATGTATTTGTGTTTATGCTTATTTGTGTACAAGTGTGTACAAGTGTTAGCTGAGAAACCTTTAGGTTCTTGTGTTCATCCTCATCTTCCTTCTTCTGAGCTGCTGCTTTCTTGGCCCGTTCCCGCATCCTATGTAGAAACAGCACACAGGAGAACCAATGAAACCACGTGACTCAGAGACAATATGACCCTGTTCACAGCAAAATCTTTAGTGAATCAAAAATAATGATGCACTGAAATGAAAACTTTTATTTTGGTTTCGATTAAAAAAATAATAATTTAGGCAAAAACCAAAAATAAAGTTTTGGTAATTAAATTTCGGTAACTGGGTCAGTGAACTCGGTATGTTATTCAGGGTGTTGTCAGTTTTTTGGCAACGAGGTGCTTCTCGATAATTCAGCAGAACAAATTTTACATATTGCTACTCTAGCATCATATTTGGTCACACTGAAGTTCGTCTACACTGCTGACATTTACCTGTTGCAGCTTATCGACTTTTTTTTTTTGCATGAAATGACACTGACACAGTGTTCAGAGAAGCACAAACTATATCAGTCAATGATTTCAGCCATCCAAAACTATACTGCCTGAAACAATGTTTTGTTTTGTTTTTCTACACGAAATTTCTGTGCATCAGGAACCAAAAACATACATCATGGCTGTGAGCAGTGTAGCCTGATTTTTGAAATTAGTGTCTCCTTATGAGCTGATTCTTTCAATGAATACCTCCTCAAAAACACAGGTTACCGATTTGAATTAGTCTGAACCTGTGCCCTGCATAATTTACAGCATCAACAGAGAGGCAATTTCTTTCATATGTAAAGCAAAATGTTCATTATAACTGTAAACTATAAAATGCACCCAAATTAATTGGAGTCGAATTGAATCTGAATCAACACCCAGCCTTACACATTTGTAACAAAGATAATTCAAAGACTAGGAAACACAAAGCCTCTCACCTTTCTAGGTCAGTCTCTCGCTCCAGGCTTCTCTGGGTCAGTACTTTAATGTCCTCCTCTAGCTCTCTGATTCGTTGCTCATTAGCTTCTTTTTGAGCTAGCAGGGCTTCTTTTTCCTCTGTCAGGCCCTTACCTAAATCCTCAGCTTTCTAAAAGAGAGAGGTGTGATGGTAGTAAGATGTTTAAACTAAACTGTAACACTAAAAATCATTTAGCAGTTAGCTTTCTGCCAGTGTGTGTGAACATATACACCATAGTAAACACATTAAGGACAAAATATACACAAAAACATGACCCAGGGCTGACCACACAGGCTGATGGAATGAGTGTTTACACTACCTTCTGCTTCTTCTTCATTTCCTCTACTTTCTCTATATATTCTCTCACTTCCTCCTTCAGCTCGCCAATCTTCCTTTCCAGCTCCTTGCGGCTCTGCTCCCAGGAGCTTCTGTCTCTTTCTCTCCTCCCTTTTTCCCTCTCCACGTTCTGGTCAGCTGCTTCCAGAGCCTGAAGCAGCTCAGCACGCTCCTTCAAACACTCCTGCAGACGTCTCTGTTAGGAAGAACGACAGAGAAAGATACAGATATTAATAAAAAAATACAAATGAATAAAGCTTAGTTTTAAATTAGGTCTGTCAATCGATTAAAAAGTTTGAAACAAATTATTTATATATATATATATATATATATATATATATATATGAGAGAGAGAGAGAGAGAATATTTTTTCTTGTAGCAGACCAAGTAAATCAAATAAATGATATAATAAATCATTTAATGTAATTAAGTTTGTGAAGTTTATATAATATAATTATCTTTATCTTAATAATCTTAAATGTCTTCCTCACATATGCTATTTCAGTAACAAAAACAGCATTACTGACTTGGTTGGAAAGCTCTAAAGCTATTCATGTGATTCTCAAATCACACAACAAACCCGGACATTGTGGAAATGTTAAAAGGAGACTCTGTCTGAGGTCTGCAGTTTTCTAAATTGCTAGCAAAAATGAATGAAATAAATTGTAACCTGGAAGTTAATCAAAAATACAGAGAAATGGTGCATTAAAGGCACGATATGTAATTTTTCACTGCTAGAGGTCGCTTATTCAAAACAAAGGCGTAGCTTGATGATGCCTTGATTTCGTAGAATCATGGGAGGTGTTGTCTTCACCTCACAGCCAGGGGAAAAGAATCTGACGGGACTCGGCAAGAAATCATGTTCATGGATGAGCTAATGTATTAAAGATTTATTAACATTACTGTAGTATGAAGCAGGGTGTGGCTGAAAGCCGTTGGAGCGGAGCGAGGCTACTGGAGCGATTGATAATGAGAGACGAGCGCGACACACAGCTCGAGAGCAGCAGAGCTTTTATTATGCCTCAGACGAGCGCTTCCGCTTCTTCCGGTCATGCGTATGTGGGGTAAAGCAGCACTGTTTTATCATATTAGATACATTTGTGTGTTGAAAGTTGTTATAATGCTACTCTGCGTTCACTCTGTGGCTGCTATGAGACACTTGTTGCACACTGCAGTAAGCTAGATTGATATTAGGCATAGTAAAACATGGTACTTGCGGTAAATCAAGAAAACGTGATTTAAACAATTAGGCCTACTGTGTTGAGCTTTATAACAATGATTAGTTTTCTGTCGATGAATGTATCCAAATAGTTGCTCACCTGTCTAATAAAACACATAATATATTAAAGCATATTTGGTGTTTTCATGGTTTCTACAAAATAAAACTGGAAATCGAGGGTAATGAGGGTATGATGTTATTGATAGGCGACGCACATGGTTAAAATGGCTTATTTCTCTGGATTTAAACATTTTTGGAAACATTTGGGATAATGTAAGTACACAAGTCAACAAAATATATAACACTGTTCTAGTGGTTTTTGGACATTTTAATCCAAAAATATTACATATTGTGCCTTTTAATTAAAAAAAGTTTTTTTCCACTGTGATTAAAACTAAAAGACCATTATTATTCAGGCTTCATGCTGACAATCACACCCTTATACTTTTTTTTTTTTTTTTATTTTACATTTTTACTTCTAATATATGATCATATATAGTTTAATTTAACTATTTATATAGTTACTATACACATATCTGACTGTCTAGAAGGTGTGCAATAAAATTGTTTAATGCACAGGTAGTTCCAATCAGTTTAATCGCCATTCTTTATTAATGCGCTGCTTTCATTTAAGCACACACACACTATCAACGCTGCCCTGTGACTTTTATTGATAAAATCAGCCTCGCCGCTGAATCATTTCTCAGCAACGAGGGGGTAACACTGAAGTTTTTGAAATGCACAGCTTCACTATTAGTAGAAGGATGCTGCACAGACACCGGTAATTCACACATGCATCTCTCTCGACAATTAATTCTATTAAATGCTATAATTCATTCATCCATAAATGTAATCTTACTGCACCACTTTATCTCTGTCTGATTTAAAGTGGGCAGAATGCTAGATCTAATGAGCCGTAACTGACGAAATTATCCATAAATTTTAAATTTCTGGTCAGATATTGTGCTGCAAACATCAATAACAACTTTAACTTGTTGGCATTTGACCATGGTATAAGCGGGATAATCCACAGCTGGCTGTGCATTAAACCAATTTAATGCACTCATGTCGGGTGGTTCTTTGCCTCCACGTTGTGCATTAAAATCGCTTAAAGTATAGCTAGCCATGGATTATCCCTTACATATATCATTCATACAGAGAGAATACTACAGCCCTAGGCAACTGCCTATAAAAGGATCTGGCATTGTCTTATTGTGAAACTTATCATTTGTGTATTCATGGTCTGTATTACAGTCTTAACATATTCTTTGGGTTCATCTGACCTGCAGTAGCTGGGCTCTGGGGATGACCAGCAACATGTTCTCGCCCACTTCCTCTCCTTGACTCTCCTCCTCCAGAGTCACCAGCTCTTCCATGGGCTTTGGGGCTGAGAAGGTAAAGGCAGTGCTGCGAGAACAAACCTCTCCCCTTCCATCCACATACACAAACTGGTACTGCTGAGCACTAGGCCCTGGTAGGTATGAAGCTGAAGAGGGGAGAGAAAAAGGAAGCTGTGAAAGGCCAAATACAGGCCAACAAAACTATAAACAAAACAATTGTCGTGTGGTCTCTGGTTTTGAATGTAGGCAAAGTGTATTTGAAATCAGTATTTCCTGTCTGGTTATTCATAGTGAGTGAAGTTTGGAGATTTCCTACACAATCACATGAAGCCTTGGGCACTGCTGATGACCTCATCTGGTTTCTCTCCGAGGTCCTAAAAGCACTCTGTCTCCATCACCAATACTCACCACAAATTACAATACTGCCATTCTGCACTGTGAAAATCTCAGCCCAGATGATACTTTCACAGACATGCGCGCTTGCAAAAACTCGGTCTAACATTACTGTTCACAGTTTTGGGGTCAGAAATTAATACTTTTATTCAGCAAGGACACGTTAAATAGATCAAAAGTGACCGTATAGACATTTAAAATGTTCTTTTGAAAATACTGTAAAAAAAATGTATTACGGTTTTTACAATAAATAAGCTGCTTTCAACATTGATTGTGATAAGCAATGTTACTTGAGCACCAACATAATAGAATGATTTCTAAAGAATCATGTGACACTGAAGTAACAATGCTGAAAATTCAGCTTTGCATCACAGAAATAAATGACATTTTTTTAAATATATTAAAATAATTTAATTCTAAGAATATTCTAAGAATATTTCACAATATTATTGGTTTAACTTTATTTTTGATTTAATAAATGCAGCCTTTCTTAACATAAGACTTTTTAAAGCCTTTTTAAAAATTTAAAAATCTTATCAACCCCAAACTTCTACACGGTATTGCATGTTACTTTAAAAGAGCGATATATAGCGCCTACGCCCTGCAGTTTAATTACTACGGATGTGCTTTTCAGAAACAGGCTAGTCATTGGATTGTCTCAAAGATTAGTCGACTACTTGGTTATAAGGAAGCCCTAAATAATTAGGGCCCACTAGATACTGATCAGACATGTTTCTTAAAGGGATAGTTCACCCAAAAATGAAAATTCTGTCATCATTTACCCACCCCCAAGTCCAAACCTGTATAAATTTCTTTGTTCTGCTGAACATAAAGTAAGATATTTTGAAGAAAGTTTGTAACCAGGCTCAAAATTTGTCTCAGATGACCAAATTGTAGCCAAAATCGCACAGTGTGCACCCGCCTTTAGGGGGCGTTCATGCACAACACACAACAATTTAATGGCTGTCATTTTACCATGCTTATGGTAATGCATGCTAAAATAAACTTTAAATTCATTCTTTCTAAAGAATTGCCAAAACAATCATTTTAGCTTCATTATTTATATATATATATATATATATATATATATATATAAAAAAAAAAAACTGTAGAGAAGTCAATTTGGGGTAATTTGGGTGCATCCTGCCCATCCCTACTAATAATTAACTGCAGGCGGATTCCTTTGTGGCATTTTATCTCTTTCACAGGTCATCTGAGGACAAACATTTGCTAATGTACTGAATGCTTCTCAGTGAATGAGCCCAGCAGTTGGGTGAATCAATGCAAGAAACTGTAATTAGCTTCTTTAAATGTCCCTAAAGCACTCTATTCTTTATTCATACTGTATTGAGACCATCAGCTGACTTTCAAGACACCAAAATCAATGCTTCAGAGACCTTGAAAATTAACGCAGCAGTTCACAGAAGTCCCTTCTTTGTAGCTGGATGGTGCTACTGCCCACACAAACGTATGGTAGTCCTTGATTGATGACCAGCCAACCTGAGGGTAAAAAAAAAAACAGATTAACTTTAATTAAGCAAAAGAGCCACATCAGTGCTGAAAAGTCCTGGAGATTGCTCTGTCTTACTTTAAATAGTCCAATCCAGTCATTACTGGCCCATGTGTGCTGCGAGTTGATGGTATAGTGGCAGTCCACTCTGCTCTGAGGGAAGTAGCAATTTCCGACATTGCGAAACTCCACCCCCAATGTCTTCTCCATGGCAACAGAATAGTGATGCACCTGGGTAGTTATTAAAATTAAAATGGACATATTTAGTCTAAAACTATTTTAAAACCAATAATTATTATGCATGTTGTTTTATGGCATCAGATTTATGCAAAATATTAGTATTTAAAAAAAAAAAAAAAGGCCAATGAACTGCAACAAAGTTGATAAAAATGGTGAAAAATGTAATACGTAATAACTTAGTAAAGACATAATACATACAAAATACGGTAACACTTTACAATAAGGTTAACATTAATGTATTAACTAACATGAACTAACCATGAGCAATACATTTGTACTGTGAAAACTAACATGAACAATGAACTGCTGTATTTTTATTAACTAACCGTTAACAAAGATTAACAAATACAGTACAAATGTATTGCTTAACTAATGTATTTAACTAATGTTAACTAATGAACCTTATTGTGAAGTGTTACCCAAAATACAATATATTCTAGATACATTTTATCTTAAAATCCTGATGTTAAGAAAAGGTTCATAGACATGTTACTTATCATGTGCCTTGAAGAAGTGTAGCTCAGGTAAAAGGCAATAAAGTAATTATATTTAAATTATTATTAATTATAATTTTATCTTGAATATGCTATCTATATGTGTATTTATCTCTGTCCACATTCACAAATATACATAACTTCAAAAAGGAATTTTAATTAGTCCACAGAAAATTGTATGGACATTATTATTGAGGCTTACTGAGGACAGTAGGGGAGAGGTGAATGTGTTGCGCAATTGAAGAGGTACTGTTTATGTTAAACTAGATGCCGAGTTCCTGTGGATGACTGATGATGAGTGCGGACTCTCTTACCCGGACACACTTCAGCTCTTGGAGAGCATTTGTGACAGGCTGTCTGGTGCCACAAATGCTGTGACTGACTGTGTGAACTGTATAGATTACAAGTAATGACAGGTGGGCCCATCATTAGCACCTCATAATAAATACAAACTCCATATTTAGACTCTCAATGAACAGACCAAGGACGTTTTCTGACGTCATCTGTCTGATGTCAGAAACTTGCAGCTTAATTTCAGTGCTTAGTATCAAGCTCTTTTATCTAAAATTATCAAGGATAATTTGATTATTCATTATATGACTCGTTTAAAATAAAACAGATGGTCAAATGAGTTGGGGAAAAAAACACTAGATAAACAAAATTTAATTCAATTTACTTTTAATATTACATGAAACGTGACACCTGATTGTTGTAGCATAATAATTGCTGATATACGAAATAAATGCATTGCAAACGATCGTGGATGGCTACTGCAAGAGAGGCCCAAAGTTAGAAACAATCTCAAGTTACTCCGTACAGCGTGGCAACAAGAAGAAAAACAATGCATAAGCAGATCTGACACTTTGTTACAGCAGTTAAAAAAGAAAAACATGACAGCCTTATAACACTGTTATTATCAATACACATTCCATGGGACTGCCTCAAATGAGACTGGATGTTATAAACATGGCATGCTTTGTCTTTAGCTGCGTGCTACTGAACATGCTGCAGGTTTTTTTTTATTTTTTCCTTTGTGGAAAAAAACGCAAACGTCGTATAGCAAAACTCACCCAATTTCACTTAGATAATCAGAACAATGTCCTCTTGAAAAACGATGTTCGGTCATATAGGAGAAAACATGTATGAGACTGATGACAAGTGTAATTTACACTGACACATTCACCGAGATGAGCTGTGCCACGAACATCTCACAACAATAACAAAAACAGAAGCATGGGTGCTTTGGAGAGTCCCGCTGCATTGTGGGAAATGAAGTTCTATCACTGATTCAGAATCATGGCTCAGACACTCAAAAAAACTAAAATCCCCATCTGTAATGAGATTGCTTTGAAGGTCGACGTGAGAAGTCAAACGTCATGGTAACTGTACTGCGATTGAAGCTCTGATTGGTTCACATTTCGCATCAGATTCATCGACTTAGTTTCTATTGGTTAAATATGTATGTCAATCAACTTTTGGCCAATGCGATACGTGTTCGTTAAACACGCATGGTGAAAAGCAACGCGATTGCGAAATGAACTAGTCTGACTCATTTTCGCGAATCGGTTCTTTCGAACAGTTCGATTCACTGATTCATTAATTTACGTCTCATGATTAAAAAGTCATATTCTTTAAAACAAACTCTGTCTTGTATATGTGTGTTAATAAAATTGTCATTCAGTCGAGTTAACATATTCGCAGTTTCATCTATTTGTAATAATTTTGCTTATAAGCTAATCTAGTAATCTATCGCCCCATCAGTCAAATATTTGGTAAACTTAAAATGCTAATACTGTCAGCTCACTCGTGGGTTCTTGGCTTGCTACGAACCAGACGTGTTAGAAAGAGACAGGTCTTGGTTCAGTGAGTCGGTTGACTCGAGAACCACTCGACCTGATTCAGGTCGTTCGAACGAATCGTTCGGTCTTTTGTAAACCAGTTCAAACGATTCATTAAAAAGATCCGGTTCAAAAGACCGATTCGAGTGTTTCTGGTTTCCAAGAAACATGTTATATAATATAATAATATTCGCATACATAATATAAAGAACCTGCGTGGGACATAGATCACTCACACGCTTAACTGATGCCTGCAATGACTTCATGTCTTTTAAATGACATCTTTTCAGGGTTATTCTGTTTGATTCCTGCAGTCTCAGTAGGCAGACACACTTTTAGCTTGAGTAAACAGCGCTCTACATTTGCTGACTCACAGAAACTTGAAACTAGAATGCTTGGCCGTGAAGCTTAGAAGCAGATGCTAAATGCCTATCATTTTTCAATAATTCCTACAATAATTTGTCTCTCACTTAAAATAAGCTGCCCTAACCGGCAGCTCAGTACATGTATTAAAAAAGGTGAAATAAAGGGATTTATTATATATTTAATAAAAAGTTCATGGAATTAGATAGTTAACATTTGAAAGAACCGAGGAGGAGACTCCTCTTTTCCAAAACATTAGTTGTCTGATGTTCTCGTTTTGAACACCAGATGGCAGTGTACTTTTAGGAAACGGAAGAGATGCGGTGTAGTTGTGCATTGTCCACTAAGGTTTTTCTTTAAATATATTACTAATTCTACACATATAATGTTCTTTTTTGATAGAATGATAATACAGTTAGGCTTAATCCCACTTAATCCCATTTCTTTATTGACATTATAATAATTTTAAATTTTGTCACATGTCACTATCTTTGTAAATTGTAAAGACACTGATACACAAGTAAAACTCACTTTATTTTTTTATATAGCCTGGAATAATAGCTTGGATAAGCCAGGCATGTTTTCTTTCATATTCAAGGCATTATTAAATGCATGAATGATTATATTGCAGAAGAAGTTTCTTGAGGAATTTGGCGCATACAACACTTAGGCCTCATGGTGCTATCAGGAGGTCACAAGTCAAAGTGATATATACATTCTAAATGAAGTGCTGATTTAACACTTACATGCCTTTGATGTTTAGGATTTAGGGCTTAAGTGAACATTTCATTCTATTGCATTGCCTGCACATTTTGGAGTCCTCTAAATCAGCTTCAAATGATCAAATGATTTAACTACTGATAAAACAACACCTTGAATGACATGCTGTAAACTTCATGGTACTGGACTGATATTTTTGACTGAAAAAGAAGATTGTTCCAGAATACAATGATTGTATTTTGGTGGTTATTTACCCTCCTTGTATGAACGCCAATCTATCTCCATATTCGTGGTTCTTGCAAAGAGATTGTTTCTTCAGAGGTGGAAACTGGACGTGGTTCCAACATTTTGTGTGGTTAAGTGAGCTGGTGAATACAATTTATTACAAACAATAACAAATATTTTTTATTTAAAAAAAAATTGGAACCCTATATTAAACCTCCTATGGATATGATCACTTCATACTGTCCTGTGCGCTGTTTTGTATTTTTGTATTTTTTTTTTAAATGTATTTATTTTTCTAAGTTAATATCTCACGTATCACGTTTCCACCTATTTCTGTATATTCGATTGTAACATACTGTTTACCCCTTTTTGGACCTCACATTTGTTGAAGTGTTAGAAAACTAAATAAAGTTATTTTAAATAAAGTATAAAGAAAACGCATCACCTTGATTGTATTATGGCATTAGAACCAATTTTCAAGGAAGGTAGTCGCAGCCACTGCAAACAAGATGGCCACCCTCAGTCTGTAATTGCATGCAGGCAGTAAATGAGGCAGCCCAATAAAGGTGCTGAGATTGTTTTAACAGAGTGAGCTTGGCTGAAATGCGTCGAAGGCTGCGTGAGAGGCAGGCAGGAAGGGGGGAAGGGCAGAGGCGTGTGATTGATGGCACACAGACAGTGTGTTACCGACCTTGCTTGATGACGAGTCTCCCTCAGGCCCATGACACTCCTAACCTTGCTCCTCCTCCCAGGCGCACCATGTCAAGTGTTTCTGAGGAGATCAATGAGAAGATCTGGTGCAGGCCAGACTTATGTTGGCTAGCCATTTTATCATCTCATTACTAATCTGGTCAGGGATTCCTCATGCTTGTTTTATAGACACTGCAAAACCTGAAGAATGACGACTATTGAGTTTTTGTGGTATTTGAATTGTTTTCTACAAATCAGACCTTTGTAACCTGTATTAACTCGGATCTATCATGTTTTGCTAGTACTATCAGCTGGCAAGCAAGTGAATATGATTGGTGTGCTCAATCAGAGAACTGAACAGAATCATAACTTTATGATGCTTACCATGCAGATCCATTATAATAATCATTTTAATGGATTCTGTACATCAAAGAATCCTGAAAAAGAAATGTGATAAGAAATGTTTCTTGAGTAGCAAATCGGCATATTAGAATGATTTCTGAAGGATCATGTGACACTGAAGACTGGAGTAATGATGCTGAAAATTCAGCTTTTCCATCACAGCAATATATTACATTTTAGTATATATTAAAATAGAAAACAGTTGTATTAAATTGTAACAATATTTCACAATATTCACAATTTACTGTATTCATCAAATAAATGTAGCCCTGGCGTGAGCGTAAGAGACTGCTTTGACTAACATTTTAAACATCTCACAGACCCCAAAATTTTGAACGATTTATTTATTTATTACAAAAGTTTGTTTGATGCAACAGTAATTTGAGGTCTAATGGTGCTATCCTTTAAAAATGCTTTATTGATTGAAAAATAGCCATGCATGACAAAATTTAGATGATGAACCATGTTTCACCGCAAGAGAGATGATATCTTCTGTCTTGTTTGACAGATTACAGCATCTTGATGAGTGCAGTGAATGCAGTTGACATGCAGTAGCTTGCATTTAGTTGCAACATGAGAAAGCTGACAGTGGGCTTTCTGGGGCGGACCAATATGCTTATATCATGGTGGCATCAAAAAATGGGAGGGGGAGTGTAAACGTCAGTAACAAACGCCCACCACACCCTGAACATACAGTCCTTCCTGATGGAAAGAGAGCATGTGGATACTACAGATGAGAAACAAAGAAAAAAAGGCTATCAAAAGTGAATTATAGAAGGGCAGGGAGAAGAGAGGTAAAGTAAAATCTTAAAGTCAATCAAAGACCCTAGAAGGGTAAAAGACAAAGAAAGGGGGAAGTATGTAAGTGACAGAGATAAAGGGACGGAGAGAGAGTGAGTTGATGTGCCAAAGAGAAAAGGAGAAACATGAAGGGGGGCAGCGGTATTTAGTATGCACAGCCAAGCTGCCCCATCTGCTTAGCACAGCAGTCCCCATCGTATAACTGTCTGTAGGCCGTGGGCCGCATAAAGAATGTCTCCAATTTGATGTAATTCCGCAAAATTAATGACAGCTTTACCCGGGATGGGTCGTGAGGGAATGATTAGAGTTTGATCATCCATCTGATCGGTGGCCATGCCTGGCCCGAGTAGCACGTTGACGCATACTGGGTACACCATCGCCAGGGACCCGCACGCACAGACCCACTGACAAACATGCACAAAGCCGATGCCAAACTGGCAGGTTTTAGCCTCTCATTCGGCTCCTTTAAATGAGGTTTGCAAACATACCTCCGCACAAACACACCGTTATGGCAGGAGGAATATCTCTCGTGTGCAGTGGCTGGGCTGACCTCAGTTTTAATGCTGCTCCAGGCAGACCTGCGCTGTATTTCAAAGCAAAGGGGTCCAACCGGCATCTAATTTACTGAAGTCTGAGGTCGCATTGTGGTATTTTACAAGAGAGCTTTACTGTGGCCATGATTGGAATTGGGTATGAGTTTAAGAGAGATGGGGGCGGATTGGGAATTGCAGAGGGGATTGATCCAGGCAATGGATAGAGGGAGTTAATTCCTGGATGTGTGATTTTCCTCCTTCCCTTCGTTCCTGTTCCTACCCATCCCCCACTTTCTCTCTCTTTCTGTCTTCCAGGGATCCTACTTTTACAAGCGAGCAGGGGCATTCCTTTTACTAGGGGGCCTGGTGCATCTCTCTGTGCTGGGGACATTAAAGGGGAAGCCGGTGTGTTATCAGTGCAGAGTGCAGGGCTTTAGATCAAGGTCTGTCGTCTGGCTCACACTGCTCTTCTGGGTTTGTGCTGTTGTGTGGTGTACTCACTGGGTAATTTAAGTGAACCCACAGATAAACAAGTGATTGATTACAGGGGTGTGTAAAGAACTAGCTGCCATGGTGGTTGGAGAGATGGCACAGATTGCACCGCAACAGACAACCAGTGCTAATGGCCTATGCTTGAACACCTTTAAGCAACACTTATGTTACAACTGTTGAGCAAACAAAATGCCTCTAAAATGAGTCAATAGTGATGGCAGAAAGAGTGCAACCACTTTGCTTTGAAAATGTAGAGGTGGCTTTTGTTCTTGGCATATAATTGCTGAATGGAAAAGGTTTATTCACGGGAAGGAACACAGCGAAATTAATTTCCCATCTGACAAAGACTCTGGGTTTCAACCAAGCTGGAAAAGCGTGACTGCCAGGTACCTGCATTAAAGGCAGTGTGCCAATGCACTTTTAAGGGATGGCTCCGGTGCAGATTTCTGGGCATGCTGGCACATTTCCTAACAGCATTTTGATTTTGTACGAAGAGCTGTCCAGAAAAATAATTGCATGCGAAAGAACGAACATCGACAAAATGAGGATAAGAAATATCTTGCATGTGGTTGGATGGAATTGATTCACATAAGCTCGTTAGAAAAATACACAGTGTTTTGTTTGCTTTAATGACTCCATCATGTTTTCAAAATTTGTCTTTTTTCTTCTGTTTTTATGTCATTACATTTGGCTTGATTTGTGTTCTCTCTGTAAGCTTTTTTTTCCGTATTATACATTCGCATTCAGTGGTTGCCATTTACTCGTTGTATCATTTTACCCATGCACTCACCCTCTGTACCCTTCTCTCTCTCTCTCTCTCTCTCTCTCTCTCTCTCTCTTACTCTATTTCTTTACCTCTCTTTCTCCACCTCCACTTTTTTATATTTTTGGCTGAGCTGGAGACCTTTCTCTGTGCTGTGACCTTTAGGTTTTAAATGAAGCCCCTCTGCGGCTTGTCTCTCTTCATAGACCGCCAGTTACGAGCCTTGGGAGGACCGCAAAAAAATAACGATTCAGATGAAATGGCCCCTTTAAAAAGCTCTTCCAAATTCCTTTTACATTTTTCCTCCCTGTCCTACTGCCTTCCCTCTTTTTCTGGCTGCATTAATATTCACACTAATGAGGAACATCCTAAAGAGCAAGCTTTGGGAAATCTCAGCCAGACAAAACAAGCCTTAAATAAATATTTGTACACACAAATAAGCAAATACACATACACTCAACATGCAGGCATGGTACAGTGAAACATACTAATATAGTGAATGCCCATTACTGATGGATTTGAAGCAAATGCCAGATGATTTATAGAAATTGGGAAAGCCTGACTTATGATTATATGTTTGCCAAAGATATGACTGTTTTTTCCCCCATTTAATCACCCTTTATAGTTTCCCTCTATAAGGGTCAATCATCGACATGGGCTGTATTTGGAATAACATACTTTAATGGGAAGCAGTTTGAGCTTGTACTGCTAACTATTCATAAAGTATCTTAAAACGGATATGAAACATGGGAAAAAATATCTGAATTATATGTGTATTTCTATTATATATTATTATATTATATTATTTTATTATATTATATATTATTTATTATTATATATTTATTTATTATATTATATATTTTATTATATTTATATTATTTTATATATAATTTTTTTTTTTTTTTTTTTTTTACTTTGAGTTTCACTTTGATCTTTTTTTGCTGCTTTGCCTTTAAAGGGTTAGTTCAACCAGAAATTAAAATAATGTCATTAATTACTCACCCTTGTGTCGTTCCACACCCGTAAGACCTTCATTCATCTTCAGAGCACAAATTAAGATATTTTTGATTAAAATCCGATGGCTCAGTGAGGCCTCTATAGCCAGCAAGTTAATTTACACTTTCAATGCCCAGAAAGCTACTAAAGACATATATAAAACAGTTCATGTGAGTTCAGTGGTTCAACCTTAATATTATAAAGTGACGAGAATACTTTTTGTGTGCCAAAAAAACAAAATAACGACTTTTCAACAATATCTAGTGATGGCCAATTTCAAAACACTGCTTCAAATCTTTTGTTTCGAATTGCCAAACTGTTGAAATCACGTGACTTTGGCGCTCCGAATCACTGATTCGAAACAAAAGATTATTTATTATATTAATTAACAGTCTTATTAAATTGTTAGTGTTTTTAAAGATTAAGCTAAGTGAAATATTAAGCTAAGCGAAATATTAAATAAGATAATTGAAATGAGCATGCGCAATATCAAATAAATATCCAATTTCAAACGATTCTGATAAAATTAAATCTCTAGTATCATCTGACAACCATAGCTGGTATATTGTGCATTCCTACTTCATATGGTTCTGTCTATATTTGGAAAAGTGCAAGTTTAGAAGCATTTCAGTCAGGCACATTTCACTGCAAACAGAACAATGCCTTATTAATAATGGCTGCTATACACAAACCAATCATCGTGAGTATGAACAGCACTCCTGTTCGTCACGGCATTATAAAGACCAGCAAGTACTTGTCCAGTTATCAAGGAAAATGAGAGCAATTAGATATGAGAGCGAGCATGTAGGCCGAACACATTTGTGAATGCCTTGGGCGAACTCCAGAATTCAGTCGTACACCAGACAGTGATCAGCGGGGTTCCTAATGGGAGCCAGGTAATCAGCAGGGCCCAATTACAGATCTACTTGATGTACAGAGTGAACACACACAGAGCTGCTTATGCAATGATCTGTGTGGCTAAATAAAGACAAACAAGCAAGTTTCTCACACATGCACATCCAGATTAAGCTGATGCTCCAACTAATGACTTATCAACACATCCCACATGTTTTTAATGCACTAACAAGGACATGAAACTGGTATAATAACTGAACTGCAGTTCCATGTACTGTTAACTGTTCAGGTCAGAAACAAAGCAATGACCACCATGTATAGCATCAGTGTTGAGAGTTTTGCTCTGGAAGACATTAACACTCCACTTTACTGCATTAGGAAGATTGTTGGGTTTGAGCACTTTAGAAGGCCACATTTTCCGTTTTCGGATTCCTTCTCGTAAAATTCCCACCACCTCTCTAGACACCCAGAACGGAAAAAAGAGTGATGGAAAATTTCAGGGAGTTTGAGCCTAGGTGGAGAGAGATGAAAACAGAAAGGTGTTGATTCTGCAATTACTCAACGTTAATAAAAAAAGAACAACCCTGCAGGGTTTTGAAAGCATTTACTAAAATTACACTGAAAGCATTAGCATCATGCTTAAGCTAAATGTACTCATAGTCCTAGACCCATTTTGGCCTAATAATGGAGCCTCTGGGAAAATATACCTCTTGTGCCAAAATACACTATATTGTCAAAAGTATTGGGACACCCCTCCAAATCATTGAATTCAGGTGTTTACATGTGTATAAAATCAAACACCAAGGCATGCAGACTGCTTCTACAAACATTTGTGAAAGAATGGGTTGCTCTCAGGAGCTCAGTGAATTCAAGCTGTACTGTGATAGGTTGCCACCTGTGCAATATGTCCATTCGTGAAATATTCCACGATCAACTGTTAGTGGTATCATAACAAAGTGGAAGCAATTGGGAACAACAGCAACTCAGCCACAAAGTGGCAGGCCACGTAAAATCACAGAGCGGGGTCAGTGCATGCTGAGGCGCACAGTGCGCAGAAGTTGCCAACTTTCTGCAGAGTCAATAGCTACAGATCTCCAAACTTCATGTGGCCTTCAGATTAGCTCAAGAACAGTGCATAGAGAGCTTCATGGAATGGGTTTCCATGGCCGAGCAGCTGCATCCAAGCCTTACATCACCAAGTGCAATGCAAAGCGTCAGATGCAGTGGTGTAAAGCACGCCGCCACTGGACTCTGTTCTTTGGAGTGACGAATCACGCTTCTCTGTCTGACAATCCGATGGACCAGTCTGGGTTTGGCGGTTGCCAGGAGAACAGTACTTGCCTGACTGCATTGTGCCAAGTGTAAAGTTTGGTGGAGGGGTTGTTTTTCAGGGGTTGGGCTTGGCCCCTTAGTTCCAGTGAAAGGAACTCTTAATGCTTCAGCATATTAAGACATTTTGGAGAATTTTATGTTCCCATTTGTGGGAACAGTTTGGGGTTGGCCCCTTCCTGTTCCAACATGACTGTGCACCAGCGACCAAAGCAAGGTCCATAAAGACATGGATGAGCAAGTTTGGTGTGGAGGAACTTGACTGGCCTGCACAGAGTCCTCAGCCCGACAGAGCACCTTTCGGATGAATTAGAGCGGAGACTGTGAGCCAGGCCTTCTCGTCCAACATCAGTGCCTGACCTCACAAATGCACTTCTAGAAGTATGGTCAAAAATTCCCATAAACACACTCCTAAACCTTGTGGAAAGCCTTCCCAGAAGAGTTGAAGCTGTAATAGTTGCAAAGGGTGGGCCAACTCCATATAAAACCCTACGGATTAAGAATGGGATGTCATTAAAGTTCATGTGCACATAAAGGCAGGCGTCCCAAAACTTTTGGCAATATAGTGTATTTATTAAAAATGCATATCTAGATAGATAGATAGAGCTGCTCTAATAGTGTCAGAGGGCACTGAATGTCTGTGGAAGAGTCGTGTGGAAAATAAGTGTGACTGGACCTCATTCCTCTGTAAATCCTCAGTGTATGATTTGTGGTTATGATGAGGTAAGGAAACATCATTCTACACTGAGGTCCACTCAAACAGTCACTGTGGCGAAGAAAGAAATGGTAGAGTTCAGTAGAGAATAGAGAAAAGCAGCAAGGAGCAATCGAATTCAGAAGAGAAGAAAAAGCAAGCATAAAAATGTTAAGTGTGACATTAACATTCTTGTAACATTCTTGTAGCTCAAGCAGTAAAGCATGGTGCTAGTAGCAACAACAAGGTTATGGGTTCTATTCCCAGGTAATGAAAGAATGCATTTTGGAAATGCACCGATACTGCGCTTGTGTACGTACTCATGCTCATTAAAATCCTCCGATACCAACAACCGATACCATGCAGCGTGTACAGTGCTTGTGACAAAGAAACACAGACAAAAGATCAAACTTAAAGCACAATGGATATATCAGAGAAGGATGTCTATGAAGTAAATGTATCTAATTAACAGAATAATAAACAAATTAAATATTCATGCTATAGCTGCTGTGCGTGAGCTGATAAGCGAGACACATGGAGTGGATTAAGCACGCAGTGGCACAGACACGTGCTTGTCGATCGCATCCCTTTTTCACAGACATCGCTGGAAAGTTTGTTGTTCGGTCGGGTATGGCAGTAGCAAAGAAAGTAAAATGAGGAGCATATTACTAACGTTAACTGATGGTAAAGAGAGAGAGAGAGAGTGCACTTCTGTTGCATGCTCTTGCTGATCGCTCACTCAGCACACATGCATCATTTGGATTAAAACTAAATCGTATGAGCAAGTAAAAACATGAACTGTTACATGATATATGTATAAAGATTGGTTCCCTACATTATTACAGGAAGGCGGTACAGTAATCACATGATGTTTTCAAGAAGTTTTCTGTACACAAACATCCGAAGCGCACGTCCAGAAAGCTGCCTCTTAGACAGCATGCAAATAGCCTATTAAATCGAGTTCTCTTTCATGTCTTTTTGCGCTTGAACAGACATATTCACACAAAATTATGCCCATATAGGCAAGTATCCTTGTGAAACATAGTCGGTTGTTTTAAGTGAACATAAACAGTTGACCTGCTGTAGCAGCTCTAAATATTCACTGTGCTATTAATTTAAAGTGCCCCTTTTATGCCTTTTTTAAGGTTCCTAATATTGTTTTGGGAGTCTCCTACAACAGGTTTACATGCATGCAAGGCCAAAAAAACATTTTCGTTTGCTCATAATATACATTTAAATTCACCTCGGTTCATAATTGATTCGTTAGTAGCAGTTCAAAGCATCAGTCTCTCTAAACCCCTCCTTTCCGTGAGCCTACACTGCTCTGATTGGTCAGATGGCCCAATCCTTTGTGATTGGTCTACTGCGCACACCACGTGCCCATTGCCATAACTGAATGAAAGCTATCGATTCGCAAGACATTGTATACAAATGTTTGGACAGAAAAGATAGCATCGATTTTACTGTATCAATTCGAGCCCAAGTCTGACGATGAAACATCTGAAGTAGTCGATCAACCAGAAACAGATTCGCAATCATGACTGGAGTAGGACGTTTCTCTATGGTAAGTGTCACCTTAGTTTGCGGTATGTATAAGACATGATAGTAGTGTCACTGTTATACTTTATGTAGGTGCACCTGTGGGAGCTGTATCAGAATGCCAAGCGAAGCTGAAAACCTCTAACATAAGATAAACATTTAGGTCAGATGTATACACAGTCTTTTTCGTCATAACTATTAACAAAGTAAAAAAATGTTTGACATTACAATGCATTTTAACATCCTATTACAATACAGATAGAGCTCCACTCTACTATAATAAAAACGCAGAGGAAAAAAAGTTTGTTTTACAGTTCACAAGTTCGCCTGCCCATTCAGTCTGAATGGTTAATGGTAAAACAAACTTGGCTTGCTGTCCTCGAAGGAGTTAAACCCCCCTATAACAGTACTGCATAGAGGGAGAATAAGAGAAATAGAGGAGTAGATGGGGAGGAGGAGGGATGCTGGAAGAATTGTCGCTGGGAAGACGCAATGACTGCTGCTTATATACGCTCGTAATGATGATTGACAGGACTGAATGTTTAGGCTCCTCCCGAACCTACGTTTGAAACTACATTTATGTAAGTGAACTGGGCCCACAACTATGTTGTGAACTCCCACGTTAGCCGAGCACAAAGGTGAATAGCTGATAATGCATTACACTTTGTAAACAAAAGTCTTGCTCCATTCTTGATCATTACTCCAAGTAATAAGACAAACAAGCTGCATTAATCGACACATTTTTAGACAATATTGGACCCACATCTGAATAGCAGAAATGTGAGTTAGCCGGTTAGCAGGAGACATACAGACTAGGGTGTACGTTACACAACATAGCATACAAAACTACAAATTTTGAACGATCGCTAGAAAATATAAACATCAATTATTAATCATACATACAGGTTGAGATTCAGAGGAGCAAGCTGGTCCAAATAAACTGGGCATTGATCCATATTTTAAGACCAAATGTTTTGTGAATCCTGCGTTAAACTCCCTGAGGTTTGAGAAGCAGTCGTCAGTAAAATGATGTGAACACAACAAAAGATTGTACTGCTGTGGTATTGTTGAAAAAAAAGAATTTTCCCTGGCATCTGCGTGCGCAATAAGTGGGCGGGCAATATGCTAATGTTTCTTTGTGACATCACAATGAAATGGCTTGGGATTCCTTTTACAAACGACTCGTTTAATTGACTCAGAGTCGACTCTTACTTTTGAGAGACAATGACTTTATATACGGTGCACTTTCATATTTAAAACTTTGCAGGATGAATTCATTCACTTAAAGCTATGTTACACACTACATGAAAGGTAATTTTCAAAAATCCATAATAGGGTCACTTTAAAGATAATATGAACAGTGAAAGTAACAGTAGCTCGTACAATACATTTTAACAGGCATAATTACTCATGAAAATAACCTATACATAATCTTTTTGCTAAGCCAAATAATTTGATTCATATTCTTTTGGTTTCTCTGCCCAATATTTTTAAAAATTAAAAATGCAATGAAAATACAGGTATCGGTCCTTGGTATCGGCAAGTATTAAAAATGAAAGTATCGGTATCGGACTCGTTTTGAAAAAAGTGGTAGCGGTGCATCCCTAGTAATAAATGTAAATGTAATAAATAAGTAGGAAGGTATGCATGCAGAGAGAAATAAATGTGAGTGAAAGAATAGAATGTGAGAGCTTAACTGCCAGTAAATCTAATGCTTCTGCAGTGCCATGACTGTTTGAATTCAGCATAGTGATATAATAACAAATATATGTGGACATCTGCATTCATAAAAATTTGGGGAAAAAACAAAAGAAAAAAAGCACCAACTTGTGCACGTGCATGATTTGTAGCAGAAAAGGAAATTCTCCGGTGGCGTTCCGTAAGGCATTGCCAACCCATAAACAATACCTCACCAATTCAGGAAGAAATGTTGGTTCCACTGACACATAAAAAGAGCAGTTTGCCATGGAGACATAAACAGTGAGCACATAAAAATTTAGCCACATAAACTCTGCACTTAATGTCTGTCGTGTTTACGGTTAAATCGGACATTTCATCAAATTCATGGTCACAATTTAAAGAGTGGCCAAATGAATGCCACATTTGGGTAATCTGTGGTTTTTGATGATGTTCTACTGGTGAAGAATACTTCAATGCACAATTAAAACCAAACACCAGTCGTTATGACTTACAATAACTGAAAAGAATTGTAGTGTTTAACCAATAATTCATGGTTAGGTTTTGAGAACCTATGAAGAATTTAATAGTATTGCAAATTAATCAAAATAATGCTGTTATGTATGAAATAATAAGACTGAAAAGATTCACTGATGATTAAAGCCAAAGATAAAGGATGATACTCAAGCTAGTATTCCATATTCAGAAGGCAGTATTTCGGTACAAGTTTAAGTCCCCTAAATATCACTATAAAGCTATGTTGATTGAACTGCAAATCTCCCTGAGAAGTCCAATAAATGTAAAAGTGATTTATTTCAGCAAAATCAAAGTCAGTTCGACCAGGCGTCCAATTCATTTCTGTGATATTTCAGTGAATACGCCGTGTAATTCATGCAGAGCGAAAGACCCTCCCTTTGAAGGCATTCCTCCGCTCTGAACACACCCCACCATTGTCAAAGAGCTGCAGCCTGTCCACCTCATAGAATGTTCTAGTTCAGGTTCAGTGGAGCTCAGAGCCTGAGGGAACCAGGAGGACACAGATTCACGCTCCTCACCCTGCAATGCGGTGGCACTGCTCGTCACCGACAAATATACGTTAGCCCGGTGCCTTCTCTGAGCTGCATATATACACACACGCTCGCCCTCCCTCTCCTTATCACAGAAATAAGCATTTTTACAGAGTTTTAGCTATAAAAAGGCAGGAGCAGATAGCCCATAAATCTGGTCATAAAAATGTTAAGTTGTCAGAGGTGCCATCAGCTATCAATCGTGTGGTGGGAGGCTGGTGGAGGGGAAATCGGTGATAAAAAACAGCATTTTAGGGAAATTATGTCTAGTCTTCCATTTGCAAAGTGCTGCAGTCGTATCCCGCCTGAATCTTAATCACGGGCTCCGGTGAGGGCGGGTAGGAGAGAAGTGTGTGTGTGTGTGTGTGTGGTGCAGGAGACCCAGGGAGGGTGGGCCGGTGCCTGAGGTGGAGTTGGAGATGGGGGGGGGGGGATTATACAACTAGCATAAATCTCCTCTACAGTCTCCCAGCCCAACACACACACACACACACAGTCTCTCATCATCATCTCTCTATCTCCCACTTCATCGCATCTCTCTCTTCCTCTCTCACCTCATTTGCACTCTTCCTCTCTTTTTCTTTACTGTTTCTCCCTACATCTAATCTCTTTTTCATTTTCTCTATCTATCTGTTATTTTCATCTCCACTGTCATTCGTTTTCTTCCTTGTTCCAGTGGTTTGCTGTTTTGTTGCCTCTTTTGCTGGATTGGTGGATACAGATTGACATATCTGAGAGAGATTTCTCTGTGGGAGGGAGGGATTTCCTCTTAGGTACCATTTATTATGCATTCTGTCACAAGGTGGCATTTGTGATGGGGCTCAGGACTACATGTTAATTTTTTTCCACTGAATTGTAACAGCATAGATAGATTGATAGATGTGGAGTAAAAAGCACCTGGTCACACTCTTAAAAACAAAGGTTCCAAAAGGAGGTTTTCAGAGCAATGTCATAGGAGAACCATTTCCACAAAGTACCTTTCAGTGATCTGTTTCTAAAAGGACCATTTTTTCTTAGTGTAAAATACATTTTAATAATCTAAAGAACATTTTGTCCACTGAAAAGAACCTTTTGTGGTTCCATGGATGTTAAAGGTTCTACATGGAACCTTTGAGAACCTTTATTTTTCAGAGTGTGCCAGCGTTTCCTGTTTCTCATTGTTTTTCTCATTGCAAGCCTGTTAGGCAGAGCGCTACGCACTGACTTGATGAATGCCTGAATTGTCAGATCTGCGGCGCCATTTTTAATTTAAGGTAATTTTGTTAATTAATTTGAAATGGCTCCAGAGTGCTTACAAGATGAGTGATGCCCCTTAAAAAAGAAAAACATTAAAGACATGTGAGACATGTTCACATTTTGCATCATTTGAACCCAGTGCTTGAAGTGGAAAAACAAAAGTGCCGGTATTCCCGATGCTCAGTTCAAAACACTTTCCCAAAGAAGGGAGGGCGCGATGGGCTTCCGTACATGCCGCAAATGCCGGCCCATATCAAGCACTGTTTGAATCTCAAAAGCATAAAGGCAAATAGGCCTAATTTTTTTTTTAACAATGCTGGGGTTAGTAAAAGAAGAGTAGTAAAACTCTCCAAAAAGTGATAGTGGGAATCTAAAATCAGTCAGTAATAGATTTTGAGAAGTACAACAGTAATGCAAGACGTTTCACTCTTTACACACACTTGATCTCAGAATATTACATCATCAGGGTATTTTTTTGTCTTGTTTATCATGAGTATTCGGACATATTACTAATTTGACATACTGCATTTGCATACTGTGTAGCAGGGAAGTATGCATTTTCAGACATGGGGCCTGTTTTAGTTTCCTCAGTCATGAGGAAAGTACTACTTGATGTCTCAGGTGTTGTGCTGCCACCTATAGTCTCACTATAGGACTGCAGGCTGAAATCAGTGGCCTGAATATTCTAAATTCAGAATTATGAAAATCAGTTTTACTTCATTAAAAGTAAACACATTCTCACTGAAAGTAAATGTTTTGTGGGCTAATTTTATTGATACTGGTGCTTGTATTAGGCCAAAATACAGCCTAATACAAATAATGTCATGCATCAGACTAGATTACTTTCTATAAATCAGGGCTTATTACCACACAACAAACAAGAATGATAAATGGTATAAAATGTTTATTAATTACCATACTTTCTCTATATATTTTTATTTATCTTTGGATTCCTTTATTGTCATTTTTGTTTTGCGGAATGAAAGAGTAGTCTCTGAAAGTGTCACTTCACATACTTCTTTTGTGCCGCTATTGTAGATTTATACAACTCAAACGAAACACATCAAATATAACTAATATTTAACACCACTAATTGATGAAATATTTATTATTTGAGTTAATATATTAGCTTCATTAGCACATGGCTAGCACAAATAAACTGTAACATAATAATTGACTGAAGTGCTAAAAAAAAAAATGTAATCAAAAACCTTTAAACTGTGAAAAGAATTAATGCAAGAAAATGTCTGACATGCAGGAACATGAAATTCTGAAACATTAAGTGCTGAACCTTTTGCATCCAAACTAATTAGATTTAATTATAACTGTTGAGTAAAATAATGCCAAAAGATTGTCAAACAGCTGACATGTCAACATTGCTGCTCCCAACATTACACAGTTTGGATGTCTCCATTCTCTAACTGTACACATAGTATTTGGGTCTTTGAGTCTCTGCTAACAAGCTGATAAATAAATTAAATTATGTTTGACTAGGAAGAAGAATCTGTACTGCTGGGGGGGCCTTCAGGAATAGGGTTGTTGAACCAACCACCGCTGTGGACGTTTGGGGGAAGGGCGGTGTGCTGCGATACTTCATTATGCCGCCAGAGGGCGGTTAAACATACACAAAACACGAATGCAGTTCTAGTGCAACTCTTTCAGTGTGTGTATCTACAGGAATGTATTTTGAGAAGTATATTTTACAGTTGTTAAATTGTATTTATTATTATTAATAGTAGTAGTAAAAGTAATAGTTGTGATAAAAGCAGATATAGTAGTAGAAGTGGTGGTGGTAGTAATAATGATAATATAAAATATTTATTTCTTCTGTTTATGAGTCTTAAAGTTTTGAATTCCTAGCTGGACACCGACATTTGTGAATGAAATGATCCATGTTGCAAATGATACTCTTTTGTCTCTCAACTCTTTGAGACTATAAATACTTATATCCATGGTTCATGTCAACTTATAGGCCTTTAACAAGGTATTACTCCCAACATTTATCATTTAAGAGTTTGTGTTAAATAAAAAGGACTTTGTCGAGGCCATCTTACTGAAGCCATCCCAAACCGCGGCCAAATTACAAACTGCCAAAGCATTTGAGATGTCTTTGACTTTCCAAAATAAGCCCGTAAGCTGCAGCTCAATGACTCTCAAATGTCACGCTATAATTTTTCCAGCCATAAAAATGTGAATGGATTTGTATTTCTTTTTAATGTTCAGGCAGTTTATCACTGATAATTATTAGAGGCAATAATGTAACTGTACATAGGAACTGTTAAGTTAACTCATCACGACGCCCTTTAAAATGCAAATGTCTGTGTTAAAAATATAGAGAGATTCATTGTGGCTTTATTTTCATTTTCAACCACGCTGTAAAAAGAAGGGTAAGGAGAGCGAACTGCTCACTTTAAACTAGTGAAAGACTAGTTATGCAGTATGAAGAAATGAAGAATGTTTACCTCATAAAACAAGATGATTTACACGCACCATTTATACACATTAAAATTTCTGACCAACATTTCAAGAGAATGATATGTTGTGAATTATATGAGAGATTTTTACTTTACTCTAAAGGCATCTTTCTCTCTCTCTCTCTCTCTCTCTCTCTCTGTGTGTGTGTGCGTGTGTGTGTTTGGTGTCTATGATCTTAGGTACGTGGTTTTAACTTGTTTTGTGGGTCTGTGTCACTTCTGGTTCCCCAGGCCTCCATACTAGCTTGGTCATAAAATGTTTTTTTTTTTTTTTTTTTCAGTGCAACTGTGTTAAAAGGAACACCTGTAACTCGATTCAGTGTTCTGGGCCGAGATGCCAATGGCATCTTTACAGCTCTTGGAATGAGGACACACACCTAAATAGACACTTTGTGTATACGAGCGAAGCAACGCACGGATACGCATTCCCCAGCCGGAGAGAGGCCATGATGTTTTAAAGTGTGCATGTGAATGGGCACCATTTTGGTCAGTGTGCATGTGTGTGTTTGCACAGGCCTAACGCGGAGGGGGATGGGAGAGGGCGTGAGGGCCCTGAGGATTCCTGCTAATGTTTTAGTCATTCGCTAGCCCCTGGGCTGGCAGACACATTCAGTGCAAAAAGCATTTGAGCACCCGCAATGATTTACCATTTATTTGGACATCTGCACGGAGCTTTTGCACCTCCAGCAATGTCTTGTATTTACGCACAAGTGCACAACCTGACCTCTGCTCACCGTTGCACACTCCCCCCACTTCTTGAAATGACTTTCGGCTGATTCACCAGCAAAGTATCTGCCGCGCAGTCATCTCACCTGCCCGGTCGTAGCACTCTAAATCACGTCCTCTTCAGATCACACCTAACTCATGCGGCGAATGCTCTCTGGCCCCGCTAAAATCTGCTGCCCTGCTGACACCCAGCACATCTTCACCAGCTGGGCTCATCAATCCTACTGACAGCTGCCTGGTACTGTGCACAGACCTGGATGGCATCCAGAAAAGGAAACCAGTTTTTTTCTCTCTCTCTCTCTCTCTCTCTCTCTCTCTCTCTCTCTCGCTGACATGACATCCACACCCCGCACAGAAAATACCCATCCTTGTGTAAGTGCCTGTGCACGACTCCATTCTGGTAAATATGGAGGGATATTTGACATTTGCCCTCAGAAGCGGTAGCAAAGTAATTTGTTGCACTTTTCTGTCACGCTAGGCCACAGCTGCCGAGAGTCTAAGAGTGGGAAAGGGGATGGCCGTCAATGACAGGTCTGAGTGCTGTGGGTGGGACTGCCTGTGTGGCATGTGTGTTGAAAGCGATGGCCAGAGGCCTTCTGTCTTTTCAAAAAATATGGTGTTATTAGCCCCCGTCTGTCCATAAGAGACACACTTGCGCACAAACACAGCAAGCAAGCCATAATTAGCAGAGGAGCAGACAGACAGGATAATTGGTGGACGCTATATGTTCACAGCTCTGGTTCAAGTAGGGCTTGCCTCAGAGTGTTTTACACCTCAAGAGGACAAATAGCTTGAGGAAGCAAAGTACGGACGGATTTATTGGTCACCTCTGAGTCTTTTGTTTTGAAAGGCCGACAATAAATCAGAATGTCAGCTTTAAAGAAAGGAATGACTTTCACAATGTTTGACACTTATTTTTTTTGAAGTCATTGAAGATTTTTTTATCTGTACTTATACAGATAAAAATAAAAATGCTTATTTTGAAACAATAAGTGTTCAAAAGCAGCAAAATAACTCTAAAATGGACTTGCACTGGCACCCTAAGCCTAAAACGGCACTTCTGATGTGTTCTTGGAAAGACATCAGTAGCAAACGCGGTTTCGAAATTGTTCGATCTGTACCACATGCATTATAACATTCTGACCACTGTCAAAAAAATCAATGGCACACAAAAACAAAACCACTAAATTCCTTCCAGTCTTTTCAGCAATATTCATAGTGCTTTTCAGCATATGCTTGTCTGTTTCGACTGATGAAGGAAGATAGCATGGGGGGAGGTGAAGGTAGCTCAGAGGGAGGGAGGAGAAAAAGAGAGAGAAAGGGAAAGAGAAGCCGTGGGGGATGCTGCGTTTGGACATGACATTGTAAAACCTGAAGGCCTTTTATGACTTTTAGTGCCAAGGAGAATATACCACAACAAGAAGATCTCAGCTAACGTCGCAAACCTGTCTTTCTGCCTCTCTTTATCTGTCTGTCTCTCCGTCTATCTTTCTTTCTTTCTGAATGCACGAAAACTTAAGAATGGTGGATGATGTAATTAGTTTCATGTGGGTTTCGGGATCTGTTGGCATACAAATGTAGCATGTTGTTTGAGACATTTTTACAGCCAAACATTATGTCTTCCTATAAAAGTGTTGTGTGATAAAAGAACACTGGTAACTGTGGGACAATGATTAACATCACAAGGATGGGAGAGGAAGTATGAAGTGAAACTGGATCTGATCCAGTTTTGAGTCATGTGGGATTTTGATTGCCCTCATATTTTAGAACTAATCCGTCTGTGGAAAAGAAAAAGCATCAGAATGCTACGGTGATGATATTAATGAACATCTCAACTGTAGTGCTTTCACTGGAAGGTTGCTGTGGAAATCCACATACCTGAAAGAACATACCTGAATAATAGATTAGTAAGCATAAGATATAAATTATATCAGTAGACTTATTATATAATGTCCAAGTTCTTGAGGAACAGCTCAGATTTGGCTGGAATGAAGAGAGCATTTATGATGTAGTGAAAAGGGAGCGTGCATTTGCTTCCTGTTTGGCTGGCTCTTTCCTCTGGCTTCAGACTTGCTCGATCCAAAGAGCAGGACCTTGGTTTTGGCCATCGCTGCTGTCTGTTTACCATCCCTCCTCATAAACTGGCCTGCCGCGCCATCCAGCCACCCCTCAGGTACTCATTCAGCCTGCAGCGAGTCTCAGCCAGTCAGCACAGTAAACACCCAGATGTCATTACCTGAGAACAGCAAGCCATCAGGAAAAGCCATTAAGACAAGTGGACTGTACCGCATGGACCGACAGACGACTACGTGTGGTAGAAAAGCAACTGAACTGGATTATATAATGCTTTCGAGTGGTTAAATTTGGACTAAATACCCTTTGTATATTTAGAATACTTCTTCAAAGAAACATATGTTCATGACAAATTGGTCTGTTGCAAAGAATAATATATTTTTTTTTTAAATCAGCAGCAGCATTGCGTTAAAACAAATGCTATTTATAGTAATTATTTACATATTATTGAAATGTATAAAATATTATAGCATAATATTACAGGTCCAATTCAGTACTAGCTAAAATGATTTCCTGTATTCTGTTGCTTTGAAATTGCGGTGGTCGATTGGTTTGTTTCCATGGGATTGAAGATGTAAGCTTAGTTTTGCATTAGCCAGCTTGTACGATATGTTATATTTTTAGCAAGCATTCATTTTCTCCTCTGGCATTTCAAGAGATTAAACAATAAAAAGTTCTAAGCCTTAAACCAAACTGACTTGTCAAGATCAGTTACAAAACTAAGACATTTGTTTCTGAACGGTCAAGGGTATCAAGGGGCTAAAGGCACACCTTAATAAAAAAGACAAGTGATTTTCACTACCCTCATAGTGTATGATTGCGGACAAAAAAAAATGTATGTTTTTATTTAACATTGATGGAGCAACAGATTTTGTGTGAAAATAAAGATTTTGTGTAAAAAAAAAAATGTTCACCAGCATGGGGCAAAAGGCACAAAGTACTGATACAAATACTTTAGCAAAAATAATGTTTTGAATAATGTCTAAGTTAATACTTGTTCAAACAACCACTTTAGCAAAGTTTGTTATATTTTCTGTTTATTTTGATAAATAAAAGTTATTTTTTGTTTAATAAATATACTGTCATATGTTAATGTACATTTTTTTAAATAAAATATGTTAATATATATAAAAATTAAAAATACAGAAAATTATTTTAAAAAGTAAAGATTCTGAAAGCATTAAATGAGATCCCATAATAATTTAATACACATTTAAAGTAGTAACAATAAATATATTTTATTGTTTATTATTATTATATATGATATGATTAATATCATACTTTTAAAATATGATGGTTTCATTATAAACATGGTGATTATCTAAGGTGGACACCCAACTTATTATATGATATTTACCATCTAAATCTAACCATGTCATGTCAACAAATAGAAAAGTCAGCCATCTATTTATTATCATGTTAATTATTGTGCCTTTAGCCCAAACAGCAGGGGCGCCTTTTACCGCAAATACCATACTTTGACATATATAAAATTCTGTCATGAAACTCTAGATGTGTAGGCTAATAGGTCCTTAACCTGCTTATAATCACATCATTATCTATAGGACACAGATGATTGGTTCCTGCTGTATCAGTAGCCAATGAGCTCACATGCTCAATCTTCAAATACATGAGTAGCATGTAGCAACTCAGAGAGTTGTCAAATCAAATCAAATGCGCCTTTTACCCCTGTGCGCCTTTAGCCTCATTAGGTCTACTTAAGGTGCTTAACGGAATTTATACAACAATTTATGTACTACAAAAACTGTTAATTTACGATAATGAAAGAAAAACGTGTTTACATGAAATATTAAAGATTGGGGTTTCACCTGTCTTGAATGACAACACACATGCGCACACAGAATAAAACTACAAAATGCTAATGTACAATTACAAATAGGCTAAGCATTGTAAGATCGCTTATGAATTCTCAGATAGACCTGCAATCAATAAAGTGATATGTCAATAAAAAACAGCCAAGATGCTGTAAGAAATTAGTGAAACTTTTGGCTTTGTTTTAATAATTTACTTATATGCACACTGTGATTATAGGACACTCTGATTGTTATGAAAACAAGATTCGATGGCATGAAATCTGGTTAATCCAGTAACTAGTTGAAATTGCTCAATACAGGCCTAGATATTATGTGGAATTAACAGCCTTCCTTTAGAGCTGCACGATTAATCGAAAAAAGCAATCTCGATTCAAACACCCAAGTGATTTCACTTTATTAATGACAACGATTCGCCCAAGTCTTTTAAACCTTTGACAAAATCATGCCGGAACATTCAAATTTGTGTTCGTGCTGACTCGCTGAGCCAGAGAGAGAGCAGTTTTGAACCACGCAGTAGTTATTTCTGTGTTACAAATATTCCAATGATCACAGAAGTACTGAGATAAATGTTTACATTTAGGATATAAACACTGATGTGTAAGATAGCGATCAAAATAGAGCAAACCACCTCTTGAAACTAACTTGGCGCGTCAAATAACGGTTGTTTCAATTACATCTTAAGCCACTGGGTGGCGACAAGCGACTGTTAAAAAATGTATTTGTCATTGAATCATTCATTCAAAAGATTTGTTCAAAAACACTGATTCATCCAGTAATGAAACAACTATTTATTAATGAGTCATTGAATTCATTCAAACCCATTTTTTTAAAAACATAATTAATTCAAATAATTCAACATTTTCCAGCGATTAATATTTTGTAAATTACATGTTATTTTGTTTAGTTTTATATTCCGAATCTTGGGAAAATCGTGATCTCTATTTGAAGCCAAAACAAATGTGATTCTCATTTTATCCAGAATCGTGCAGCTCTACTTCCAGGAGAGCCACAAAGCATTGATGACTCAGCCACTCTTCTTTAATGGTAATCTAAATTTTTATGTCCTTGGACATTGTGCCAAAATTGTGAATCGAGGCTTTCTCATGTATTGAGACTTTCAACAGATCCCCGAGTTATGTCCTCATTCTTTTCACTGTGGATGATATTGTTGAAATTATTTAACAAACGAATTGTGTGCGTTAAGATGAATGTATCTTTACATTTCAGTGTCACTAATGTTAGTTATTGCGTTTATATTGGTAAATTTCAACTAATTTTGGCTGCTTAAAAGAATACACACTTTGGGCCTGAAACTCAAATTTTACATTTACATGAAGGCCTGGTTTCACAGACAGGGCTTACATTAAGCCAGGATTAAGCCTTAGTTTAATTAGGACATTAAGTAGCTTTTATAAACATGCCCTAGAAAAAAACATTACCGTGTGCATTTTTAGACAAAACAATGGCACTGAATCCGGGGGTTAATTATTTTTAAATTAAAATGAATTATTGTCATTTCTTATGAGCAGCACATTAAAGTTGAAGTGTCCTGACGTATAAGTGCGTCCTGTAAGAGCTGTTTTATTTATTGACACTAGTTGTGATATCAGCCATTCACCTTGTGATGGTTCACAATCATGTTATTGCAATACAGTACGTAACACAAATGCAATAGCATGTCAAAAGCAAGATAACAACATGACAAATTATAACCGTAATTAAACTAAACTATACCTGTTCTATCTTCATGCAGCATATATTCTCTGGCTCTGTAGGCATCTTACAACAGTTCCCACATGAGCAATTTATAGATTATCATGACAGAATATGCAATCAATAACTTTAAGTTAGTTAACTCCACATCAGTTACATAAATTCATCCACTAACCATTCAGAAACGTCCTGTTACATTCTACATGTTGTCACTTATTCTTGAGTCTCTCCATCATTGTTCGATTCCGGTTTGAACATAAAAGGCTGAACAGTTTCTGACATTTTCAGTGAGTCTGAGGTAATCTGCTGTAGCTCTTGAAACTCTGCCCTCTTGCTCTGCCCTCTTGCTATAAAAAATGATGTGGGGTATTTTGAGCTAAAACTTCACATACACACTCTGGGGACATCAGAGACTTATTTTACATCTTGTAAAAATGGCATTATACCACCGCTTTAATGTCTTCAATGCATGCAAAATTATAGTCAGGTTCTTATTCTAATGATGTGGTATTTGTGTTACTCTTAACATTTTGACTACTAAATTAAATTCACTGTTGCATTTCTCAAATTCATTATTTGTCCCCATTAGCCCTGTGGAATTTTAAGCTTCATGATCCCACTATGTATGGGATAAGTACCATCTCAAATATAGAAAATGTTAGGCCTTTTCACACTGGGCTTAACCCTGGGTTATCGTCGTTCTAAACACCGCTTTTAACCCTGGGTAAAGGAATGTTTCACATTTAGAAGCGGGGTTAGCACCGCTTTTTCCCCAGGGTTATGCAACCCTGCTCCGGAGCATGGTTAGCACCGCTTTTGCCGTGCGTTGTATATAAACAGTAAATTCAGTGTTTGTGAGGATGTCAAATGCTGACAGAAAACATGACAATTTGAGTGAAGAAGAGACCGTTTCATTTTGATGTTTATAGTCCAAAATGCCCATTCAATATAAACTCGATAGTACAGTCGGCAATACGCGGATGCACAATGCCAGATCTATGTAAACACGTTACGTGCTGCATTTATCCAGTGACACTGACACCGCAAATATGCAAATAAGAACATTAACCCAGGGTTTAGGAATGTACAATGTGAAACGTCAGCTTATGAATACCCAGGATTAATTGTCAACCCCAGGTAAATTACGAGCAGTGTGAAAGTGAAGCAAGATAACCCAGGACTCCGTTTACCCTGGGGTTTAGAATGACCCAGGGTTCGCTATTTCAAGTGTAAAAAGCCTTGTTGTATGAAAAATAAAATAGCCAGATGACCACCAACTATTGATTCATGATCCATGAATAATTTTCACACATATATACCTTAGGACTGTTCTCTTCCTTTGTTTGTGTGGGAGTGGAAAGACAATAAATCCAAGCCATGCATTGCATGTGGCTTTGCAACAAATCCAAATGTTTTAGTCTATAAGTGGGAGTCAAAGTGTAGCCAAGAGACACAGATAGTGACAAACGCTCCCTGGTTATTTAATTAGAGGCGGCTCTAATGTTTTCCTTGTTTCTCTGGAGTGACTGGCGTACTGTAGGGAGGGGGAGCGGTGACATCAGTGCTTTAACTGGAACCAGATGGAGACTAATTAACAAAAGGGCAATGCTGTAATGGAAACTGAATCAGTGCTCACATACAGGTGTCAAAAACGATAGAGGAACAATACACATAACTGAAGGAGACAGAGGAGAGATCACACCGGTTGCCTCTCATGGACCTGTTTCAAGAGAGGCATTTTTCCCTCATTGGGTCATAACTGGAGACCAGGAGCTTAGCTTGAGTACTTCAGCAGTGTGGCTTGGGTTTGAGGCCTGGCCTTTACTACTTAGGCACAAACCAAGCAAAATTTTCCAAAAGCTAACTGTGTACTGTTTTGCATGACAACGAAGTCTTTTGTCATTAGCATTTTTTATTGTTGAGTGGAATAACAAATGATGCTTGGTATAGACGTGACAGGAGACCATAAAGGAGTGGGTCAGACATGGTTGCGTGAGGTTTCTAGACTAGTTTCTAAACTAGAGGTTTCTGGGAAGGACGATGATAAGTGTAGTCTGATTAACACTACAGACTGATGTGTGACTGAATGCTGTGGTTAGATGCAATATAGTCATATGAAATACTTAGCTTGGCGAATATCTGTGTAAGTGTAAAATACTGATACACGTCTTGAAGGCAAGACACACTATATAGGGTAAAAATAATTTAACTAATAGATTTCCTAGTTGATTAATCACAGTACAAGATAGCTGTTTTGTATTACAAGTTTTCCAAAATTTTATGTTTAAATATGCAATTTAGGCATTGTCTAATTAAATATGCACTAATTTGCATACATTTCCAGAACAGAAATCTGAACATTGGATAAAGCCATGTTCAAAATCCTTTTGTTGACATTAGAGTTAAAAGGTTTAATGAGGGGATTTTTCTTTTTATCACTCCATATATCAGAAAATACTGTCAACAGCCAGAAAAAATAAATTCCTAAAAATCACATGTTTTTAGGAATAAAATGTTATATAAATCAGGCGAATGATATTTGAACAAACCTCTCTGTAAAAACCTTCAGAATATAGACAGGAATAAAACTGAAAAGTTTGGTGTATGTAAATGGTGCTGAAGTGGAGATTCTAACTCAAACACCTAATTTTGTAGAAATAGACAAAAATATGAAGTGTAATAAAATAAACGCTTCAATGTGTTTTTTTTTTCCCCCACTAGTCATAGAAGACATGTTATGAAAGCAAAATAGGCAAAAATCTCCATCTCACATTTTTATTGAAATTAAACTCAAATGGTTCTACCGCATTGTATGTATCTTTTTTAATCACTCAATGCATATTCTAAATATATGAGCAATATATATGCAGCCTTTGCTGTGATAAGAAGGACTATAAATGTGTTCTCAAGGTTCATATCCATATATTCGGTGTTGTACCGTATAACTACCCTGGAGGGTTGAAGTCATCCATTTTTGCTTAGCCTGTGATGTATTGTTTATATGAAGGACAAATGGTGCATGGTGCAAGTGATGTTAGACTTGATTTCAGAATTCTGAAATAAAACTTGGTGGCTAGCATATTGAAAAAAGAAGAACTGGTGCTGTTTTGATTCAGGTGTTTTAAAAACTAAAAAAAGTATTGTTTAGATACTCCGTAAAAGCCATTGTAACAGAGTTGGTGTTGTTGTTTTTCATATTTACAACAGGATATTGATTCTTAGATGATATGTCGTCATAACTAGTCCATCATTATCTGTTTATCATGCAAATGGACAGTAGCCTATAGTTAATTTGTGGAGAATTGAACACTAGCTGTAATTTCCAGTGCATATCACTGGGAAAGAATGATAGAAACCAACAAAATTGGCATTTGAGAGAGAGAGATTTTTGGCAGAAGGAGTCTTGTGTCTTTGTCACCATTTTGAGTGTATTATAACTTTGTGTTTACATATCTGTGTGCACTGATGCCAAGAACCTCTGTAAAAGCTGTTTGGTTATCACACTTTTTGTTTAAAGGCACTTTTATTGTGTTCCCTGGTCATTTATCTTGCTTTTTATAGATATAAAATATCAATAAAAATATAAATCCTATAAAATTGCTAGTAAGGTGCATTAATACAATGCCATTAAAAATGATCGCTTCACAGTCAAGCTACTATCGGAAAAAGAGGTATTTGCCACCAAAATGCAAGCAACTCCCTGTTCCACATGGACCACCCTGCTGTCAAAGCCATAATCATAGACTATTTCATCTTGAGATCACATTTTGTACACTAAATAATTATTTATTGCTCATCATGTTGCTAGAAATAAAGAACAAAATAGGTCTTTTTAATGCATACCATCTTCCCATATTTTAAGTACTCAGTGTCTAATTTATTGACAGTTCAGCTCCAGGATCACCTGAAGCAATAGTGTACAATGTGTGTAAAAAAAAACAAAATGTGTAAGTTAGACACACAAAGTGACAAAGGCTTGTACAGCCATGGTTCAGAGCTATTGTGATGCATTAATGCATTATTCTTATTATTTTATTCCTTTTCATTTGAACATGGTAGTAGAGGTTGAAGTTTGGAGCTGAAAATTGATATTTAGCTTTTTTTTCACAGCAGTCCTTTAGCTTTTGCTGCTGTGGCGTTGTTGATTCTTTCTTTGTAAATGTGTTTTAATTTTTCATAACAATGTATATGTGTGGTTATTATTATCATTGGACATTTTTTTAAATTGTAGATTTAATTTTGCCCTCAAAGTACAAAACTGGCTCTGTAGCCATATCAAAACATTGGTGCTTGTTTGAGGATCCAACCTACCTGACACTGGTAGAAAACAATGGTTGAAAACAATCGTTGTTTTGATTTGTTTTTTCAGTTCGGTTTGGTGATACTAGTGATGCAGAAGTTACTCACCTTGGTATAGTAGTCATTGGAGTGAGCTACAATTTTTTGCAAAAAACTATTAGTCAGCGTAACCTTGGAACATATTACTAAGGGTCAAAGTGTGACATAATTTTCTTGCAGCACCAGAGTGTTTAGTCACATAGCATTTACAGCTCAAGAACTTCTGTGGTCCCATGAGCAATAAGGGCAGATTTCAAATTGTAAATATAGGGGGTCCTGGAACTAAAGTGAATAGGAATGTTAACAGATTCTCCAGGTTTTATGATAGACCTTCTTGTGCACTACCAACCACGGGTGCGTGTCCTAATGTTCGCAAGTCCTGTCCTTACCAAAACAATTCAACGGAATGATGCTTTTGGGAAACACACCTCAGGTTATCACACTTGGCCAACCAACTATCATGGTGCTTGACCATAATGTTACAAACGATTTAAAAAAACTTTTATTTTCATTATAAAATGACATGAAACTTCAAAACCATCCATCACAGTAAAGTAATAAACACTGGGAAAGAACCACAATTATATGAACAATAGCATTTTTGTGAGTATTTTACTGCTTAGAAAAAGCTAATTCTCACAAAATAAGTTATTAGTTAGTGTTTTTGTTTATATACTTTGGCTTTGCCCAGACTGATTATCAAGAGTTAAGGGTAGCCAAACCAATACCTTACACAAGTGCAAGCTTTCTACTCAAGCTTTATTTCGTTCTTGTTTTTCTTTTCTTTTTTGTGCAGATGTTTGATGAATATTTGGGATGCTTCTCTTGCTTTAAGATTATTAAAAAATAGTGTGATTCTAGTGCAATCTTCAAATTGAAGGTGAGATCCTAGACATTCCATATAAGTTAAAAGGATAGCACACCCCAAAAATAAAAATTCTGTCATCATTTACTCACCATCAAGTTGTTCCAAACCTGTCTGAATTTCTTTCTTCTGCTGAACACAAAAGAACAGTTGATGGGACTTCATTAACTTCCATAGTATTTTTTTTTTTTTTTCATTATATGAAAGTCAATGGGGTCCAACGTTATCTCACCACCAATTTGTACATATTTTACGAGGTGGCTAATTCGCATGAATTCGTAAAACCTCACTCGTACAAATTCGTTTGATTTCTTTAAACCCCAGTGACGGGTAGGTTTAGGGGTGGGGTTTGGGGTAAGACAATTGTATTAATTCATACGAATTTGTCAACTCATAAAATTTGGGGTCCATCAAATGTTTGGTTACCGACATTCTTACCGACAGCAGAAGAAAGAAATTCATACAGGTTTGAAACTTGAGGGTCAGTAAATTATGACAGAATTTTTATTTTTGGGTGAACTATCCCTTTAAGTGAAACAAATGTAATTTATCCAGATTTTTGATTCAAAACTGATTTTACACATTTGGATTTTAAAATATACAGAAACATAATATTTGTATTTATTTATTTTTACCATTCTTTCTACCTGATGGTGTTGTCCATTCATTTTGCACCAATCGCCCCCCACCCCAAACTAAGCATAATTGGTGTAGCTTGCTGAAAATACATTTTAATAACCATCATTTAAAGTGTTCATGGATTGTTCATGGCATCTTCATGTTGTTCTCTCTCATCTAGTCATTCAGACTGCTTATTTTGAGGCTCAGCAGTGATCTTGAACAACGACCTAAGATCACTGCAAGACTTCTGTGTTGTTTCTTCCAACATTATACACTAAACCCCACCAGCTGATTCTCTGATTTTACTGCTGACCACAATGAACCTTCACTGAGCCCTGCAGCTCCATCTCTTATGAAGTGTCTACTTACATTCACTGTCATCTCAGTATTTAGTGGTGAAGCAGGAAAAAATGTTTGGAAAATTTTTAGTACAAAAATTTTCTCTGAAATTCGTCCAGCATGCCACAGACTTGAAGCAAATAAGGAACAGGGATTGTACAAAAGCATTTCACATCTATAATCTGCAAGCCTTCTTATAATATAATGAGGCTGTATTGCATGATACAGTTTGTTTTGCCAAGTAACATGAACATTTAAAAGAACGTGTTTGATTCGTCTCCATCCTCTAGTTGTCTACTTTGCTGACCATCACGTGCTTGTACACTAGCAACCAAGCTCTTGCAATGACAGTAAGTCACGTACATATATTGTCCAGCGTTCAGAGACTGTACATTATTGCCGTCGACAGTCGTGTTAAGTCTTTTCAAGCATTTAATATCTCGCTCATGCATATTATTTTACAGCAGCAGGATGCGTTAATTATCTAATTAAGGACAGGATTAATTAAGGACCCTGAGTGCGCGCTCTGTTGATATAGGCGAATTTAAAATCACATCTCCTCACTTCTGCAGGGCTCTTCATAAAATCCCACGCAGGATGAAATGTTGCAAAATGCGGTTTTTCAATGCCCTATAACCACTCTGGATATGTTAATAAAAAAAGCTTTAATTTCAAATTACATTTGGTTTGTATTTACTTTGCATTTATGGACGGCTTGACTGAGAAAAACAACTTTTATCCAAACAAGAATAGGTCTTTAAACATACCAATTAAATCAATAAAACCAATCGGAGTACTGAGGCACACACATTTAAGCATAGTTAAAATGTTTATTTGGAACTCGGGATAGAATGGCTTTATCTGATGACCGTTCCACGCCTTTGTATAGCTCCAAACTCAATGTCAAGATAGGTTTATCCATGTGATTAGGTTATTTAGAATGTCTGGAACAAAAATGAATTCTCATTTTGTGGAAATATATTTAAGAAACACTTTGAATGTTGCGTTCTTGGGTGCAAATTGACAAAACTTTTCTTTTCTTTAACTTTTTTTATAGTGCTGTTTAGCGAAGTTTGTTCAGAAGACCTTTAGTGGAACATTCGAATTGGAACTATGGATACTCATGAATAATTTTGTTCAGCAAGATGATGGGTTAATTGATTTGTTTTATTTCTAAAATTTTTTTTTTTATAAATTAGTCAAACTTATCCACGACATTTCACGTTCGTGGTTCGTGTAAAAGGTTTGAACTGTAACTTCAACATTGTTCTGGTCTCTTTATGCTGAAATCGAATCTAATGCTAGAAAACAAAAGAAAATAAGTACACTTTTTATTGAGATATGTTTTACAAGACTATAACGTTTGAAAATATTAGATATAAATGAGAAAACGGGGAACACTTAAACACTGAATTTTGAATGATAAAATGATGTTAAACTGGAGAGGTGATGAGTATCACTGTTTTAAGTTTAACCGTTATATTGGGTTTGTGAAGCTGTAATTTTAGGTAGCATGGGCCAAAAATAACACATCCAATGTTGCACGTAATCAAACGCAGGAACGGTCCAAAATTGTTGTTTGGATCAAGACGGAAGGTGTACAAAATTTGTCTAATGCACCACTGAAAGTGACCATATGAACTTTGTTAGGGAAAGTTACTCTTGCACTATCCTCATGTGGTTTCTCTAATTAATTATCCGCCTGCTGTGAAATGTATTTTTGTAAATATTGTTTAAAAAACAAATACGCGTTTGCAATTTTTTTTTCTATATACGAATGGAATTCTGATACATCGACTTAACTATTAGAGTTTAATAAAACAAGATTTCACATGGAAACGTGTTTTTAAACTTAAAGACAAAAGTTGTGCATTCATACTGTGATTTATTTTGTTAGAGGTGAAGGGGTCTCCTTGCGCGTTCTCCTTGGCTGTCTGCTGTGAGAGACTTTGAACTTGAACTTTACTTGTTGTCCCTGTCCAGCAGAATATGAATCGATTGTGAAAGTGCTTATCGATTTTGTATACTAATGTATTAATTTCATATATTAACCGACTGTAATATTTAATTGTTCAAAAATGCGCTTTTTTGTAAATACGTAATTTGTCCTTGCGTAAACATGCGTTTAGGACACTAGTGTCGTGCGTTTGAATTTATGGCTATTTCTGTCTGATGTTTTAGTTTAAAATGTGGTATTATTTTTAGTGTTCAAGTGCGATTTTATCTTTATTTTTATTTTGTACATCAATTTAAACATCAAATGCAAACGCTCAAGGACGTTTTTCATGCTTTTTGATTGAAGTCTGCAAGAGCAATGCTTGTGCCTTGACCTTCATCATGTTTTGTTAAACGATGTAAAATGCAGAGGGAGAAAGAATTGTCTGTTTGGTTACATTTGCCTAGAATGAGACGATTAAAACAACTTGTGTCCGTATTTTCATGGTGATTTCAGAAGCTATTTGTGAGTAATGTTTGATGAGATACATGTATTAAATCCTAGTTCCAAGGACTATTCAAGTGCACCCTCCATTACAGCGGGGAATAATAACAATAACAAACCATCCAATTTCGTTTTTTCCCTTTACAGTTTACATGTACTTTTTCAAAAATGTAACAAAATATAGGATAGATGTTTTAAATGTGAATACTGAACGGGTTTGATGCAGTTTGCAACTTCATAAAATGATTATAAAATGTTTTGTGAACAGTATAACCCAGCGTTTCTAGATATAAAAACGTCTATTTTGTGTTCAACGATTCCTTGTCTTTAAAGTAAGAATTAATCATTAATCATTTATCATCAAGAGATGATAAAGAATTAAGTTGCGCGTCAAGGTACCAGAGAATAGCAATTATATATATATATAAAATACAGGAAGCTGTGTACTTCTATAGCGAAAATAATTTTGTCCAGTGATGAATTGAAGGCCAGAATGACCACCACTTTTCATTTATGTGTCCACATACTTTCCTGGACACTCTGATGCGTCATATGGAGCGTTGTAAATCTGAGATGTAACTGAATAATACTTTGGGCTGATCATGGTGTTTTTCCAGAGATTTTCAGCACTCAGAATATCCCGTCACATTTATAGATTTTTGTTCTCATCCATGCTTTTAACATTCCACCCTTCAGCTCTTTGCACGTTTGTACACACACACACACGCCACACACACACACAACTGAGTACAAAATAAAGAGGGATCGTATTTTTTAGAACTGCAGAATACGCTATTACTCAGATATTGACATGTACTCTGCATATAATAACAATAATATGTAAATTTACACACATCACCTTGTTTCCTCGATGATCAATGACTGTTTCTATGCCTTGTGTTAGTGTTTTTTTTCCCCCAGAGTAGTGAAGCTGCCCACTTCTTTAGAGAAATCCTCTATGTAGTGCACATTACTTTGGTTTTCCAGTATTTTCTGTACTTTTGAGCTCTTCCCAACAGTGGCTGAGATCCAGCTTCTCACATTAGGACAACTGAGGGACTCATACTCAACTATAAAAGGTGCATATATTCATATAGGAACCAATATTAAACTTTTATAATCAGGATGATCAGTGTAAATTTTGTCTTGTGAGAAATATGTAAATGTGTCATGTACACTCTTAAAAATAAAGGTTCCTAACGTCAGTTTTCGCCATGATGCCATTTATAGAAGAATCATTTTTGGTTCCCCAGAAAACCTTTCAGTGATCAGTTCTTAAAAGAACCATTTTACCTTAGTGTGAAGAACATTTTAATAATCTAAATAACCATTTCCACTATAAAGAACTTTTTGTGCAAATGTTCTTTATGAAACCATCGATGCCAATAAAGAACCTTTATTTTTAAGAGTGTACCTTATGCAGCTCTAAAAATAACGTGCTATTTGTTAAATTTGTTTAAATTCTGCAAGGGGGGTTATAAATTTAATAGAGAAATGTTGTATGGAAACATACGCACTCAGCTGTACGTATATCGTCGCATGCAAATATGATGCAGATTTTAGATAAATAACAAAACAGTATTTAATGAGATTCTCACACTATATGCTTCCTTATGTAGTTATTTTATACAAGTTATTTTATAAAAGTTATAATTTGATAACCTTTTGTAAATCAAAAATGATATTTTTCCAATGATGACTGAACGCCCTGTGAAATATAATACAAAATAACTGATGTTAATAGCAAGTTATTGTGGAAGTACAAGCTCTCGTTTTGCTGTTTGTAGCTTTTGCTACGAAGGGAAAAAACAGTCAAACGTAAAATAACTCGCAGCTGTTGTAATTACATGTTCTAATAATTGTTGCATTTTGTTGAAAAGACTATCATTCATCCTCCGTGTTTAAACCGCAATAGTTGACTCGTTTTGGTCGTTTGTTAAAATAAAGATATGTGTTGCTTTCAAACTTCTGTTACTTTTTTCCTGGTGAAAAACAACGAGCCATGCTTGACAAACGCCTATATTTTTAACTATATTTCTAACTCATTCCAAATCAGTAGATTATGTGATATATATAGGCCGACGTAGCTACTGTTTTATACAGTATAATACAATAAGGTCAGTGTATTTGTAAAACGTAGAAACTTGAAGTAAATTGGTGTTTGTCGGTTGCTGTAGTGTTTTGCTACTGTTTTTTCCCCGTAGCAATTCTGAAATAATCCAAAAATTGCTACGTTTGAAACTTAAACGCATAAAGCAAGAGCTCGCAGCATTACTTATTTTCTTCAAGCTACAAATGACCAAAAAAACGATAAAAATGATCTTATAGAAGATGTGATAGATTGGTCCAAAATATTCCAACCTATATTCCATGTTCATTTTCATATCCCACTAATGGCACATGCATTCTGAGATCCCAACGGTATATTCCGTTAGATATGGAGGAAATATAAACAGAACTTTGACTATATCTTAACCATATCTTTAAAGAAAAGATGCCAGAAACCGAGAAAGTTGCACTTACATGCTGTCGCAATTAACATGTCTGCAGAGGAACTGACCGCCTCCTTTAACTTGAACTTGGACTTCCGACTAGACGTGCCTGAAAGTGGGGGAGACATTTTGTCTAGTTAGACGCTCTGACAAACGGACCTTTAGTTGTCATTGTAATGCAGCCCTCTAAATGTAAAAGGGCATAACGTGGTAAAATGAGTAACGTAGAAAATACAAGGACGAGTTGCCAAAACGTGCATGAGATCCTCTGAGTCAGTGCTTGTGGATTTTAATGTTGTCTAGTTTTACGACACCGACTTTAAACAAGTCATAAATGGACCGGCAAAACAAAAAACATGCTATGATTCCACAGTCTACATAATCCGTTTGTTTCTTGGTTTAGATAAGGTTTTGAATTCTCACTTCAGTGTAACCTCTGGTTGTGATAAGTAATCGCAAAGCAGGCGATAATAGCCTGTAACTAACAAAGAAATCTGAGCGTGTTTAAATTAAGATACTGTCTGTATATTGTTATTAGGAGAACGCAATAACGCTTCCCATTTCTTACTCTCCAATTTCTTGTTAGCCTATGTCTGACCACAGATTTAAATTAGGCTATCATCTCACTTGCTCATGCTGTTCTTCATATCAACCACACATTTTACCGCATTGCACCGAGGCTGAATCGACGCAGGCAGGCCTGTTCATATTCTGCTGAACTATGCGAGATTTAATACGGATTTGTTCCTTTAAAGGGACGCTAGTGCTTTCTGGAATAAGAAAGAGGAACATAACGAAACAGCGTTTGAGATGTTTTGTTTGGAAAGACTATTTTTTAATATTCCCTACTCTACTAGGCTCTACTGTTCTTTCTTAGCTTAAACTTTAAATTGAATGCTATAGGGGCACTGTGGCACTGCAGTGACATATTGATACATATTCATGAACGTTGGCACAGCACTCTGCAAGATGTAATTTTTTTTCATAGGAGGATCAATTCCTGAACAAGGCCTGCAGCACCCCCGCAAGAATGTGCATGCAGAGGCAAATGTGTAGCTTTTAAGCGCCTGGAGCACATTGCATTTTTGATGCAATGCTTATTAACGCAGTTGCGTTTGCGTTTTTGAAGAACTTTGCACATTCGTGCAAAATACAATATACTGTCTTATGTAAACATCGCGTATTTTAGTGAAATTCATTCTTAATATAGAAAATCTGCTGTGTTTAATCATATTATCTGCCCTCGGTTTTACCTGCAGAGCAGATCTTGTAGCTAAGGACGTAGGCTACTTCTAACGCACATCTTAGCAATTAGATAATTCTTTATAAATATTTAAGGTAGGAAAACTATGTTCAGATGTTAGGCCTATATCAATTTCAGTAAACATTTGTCTTCAAAGAGTGAGTGAATCTAATTTGAGATGCATGATTTACCCATCATAATGTATTTTTTGTCTGCCTAAACTACAGAACGTGAATATTCAGATGGTCTCTGCATACATTGGAAACCAGAATAAGGCACTTTTTAATAGGACCGAGGCTAGCGAGCATTAACTGATGTTGCAATCGATTTTTCACCCACTCCATGACAACGTAAGACTCTCAGCCACAACAATGCAGCTCCCAAATCCCTGAATGACAGATTTCCTTGACTTTACCTCAGACAAGCGAAACATTGAAACTACTACTTTTACATGAGTGAATAAATAGGTATACGGATCAACTCAAGTCTGTGCCAAGAGCCTAAAATATCCTGTTTTCATGTCAGAAAATGGTTATAATTGTGCTTTTCCGTTCTTCATTTGTTTTCAGTTATAGCCTATGTGACATGCCTATGTGTAAGTCTGAATGAAGATTTGGGCACAATGTGATCGAGAGATGGATAGACAGGCCGACTACTCTATACTAAGCCAGTAGCTGATAGATTGGTATGGTATTTAATACATAATAGCAAAGCTATGAAACCAGACTGAAGTTTTATAGTGTAAATAAAACAGAAAATGAAAATATATAAACAAATCTGTTATTACTTTTTACCATTATATATGAGTTGAAATTAGAATAATTTGCCACGTGATCGACTATTTCACTCCAGTTTTGTCAGAAAATAAAAACCCATTTATTTATTGTAAATTATCGCTGCGTCGCCTTTAGATGTATTCATTAGATGACGTCAGCTGTTAAAACAGTTGGTTTTCAATTTTTATACAGATCTCAAATGTGAACTGCACAGATAATGCTTTTCTTGGACTTTTTGTTCTCATAAAACATTTTTAATATTTAGATTTTTTTTTTTTCTGTCAAATATATTTTCAAAACTTCACTCCTTGCCACTTTGGGCTGAGTCAGATATCAGAAAGCTTTCTGATTATAATATGTATTTGGGCCTGTGATTAAGAAGAAACCTTATAATTCAGTGTGAATTCCACCACAACGGTGATTCAATGTAGAATGAAGGGCATGAAGAGTTATATTCCAGTGTACACCTGTGATTTCTTTGTGAAACATCAAAGCCAAACGCCTATTGAAAGCACCTGCTCGCAGCCAGTGACAAACTGAAACACGTACAGACGTGCAAGATGCACACAATTGTAAGGAAACATATAAACCACTTATTAGCTAGATCTCTTATGCATTTTCAGTAAGTGTTTTGCCTTATTCATCAGTTATTAAAATAAACAAATTTGCAATATTTGAAATAAATCATTGGACATTTGAAATAATGCGTGAGTATTTTGTTATTTAAATAAAACAGGCAAGAAATAAAGGTGCTTTCTCGCATCCTCAGTCACAGTCGCTATAGTTCAAACAGACACAAACTCACTCAGACACAGCGACACTCACTAAATCCTCTTCCAGTTTGACACTGTGGTCACCGTTTTAAAGGCGCCGTGTGTTGAGACTCGATGGAACCTATGCTATTTTAGCGCTCTTACTGTTATTCAAACAATGCTCACTGATTTGACTGTACACTTGCTGATACGGAACTGTAGCTATATTGATAGCCATGACAATTTACATAGGATTTTAGTGAGAGGGTTTTTCAAACATTAAAAAAACAACAGCAACAACTGGCCAGTGAAATACAAAGCCCGAGATTACAATATGCAGAATTATTAATAGGTGTACTAGAAAGGAGACGCCTTTAATGTTGTAGTTGTGAACTACACAAATCCCTTTATATTTTCAATGCATGTCTCGGACTATCAACAGACAGGAATGGCACAAATATTGTCAACAGAGCCTTTTAAATTATATAAAGCTATTTAAAATATATTAATTAATATTGCGTTATTCCAAATTGTTTTATTCAAACAGATTCTTGTGTTTTGAATTCACATTTTCAACTTGCAATTGTACAACGTTGATCCGTGGAATGCGATCTTGAATTTAAAACGAGTCAAATGTGCATTTTAGCTGCGACTGTGCTGTAAATAATAGATGTATTTTCATTGATGAATAGAATTACTTTTCATATCACTTGGGATTTTGTTTTACTATAAGAAGAGGTATGTTGCGTTTTATTGGTTATAACAGTGGAAGTTAAGATTGTCCATGAGCTCCTGATTTAATTGTTGAAATGTACTTTTTAAATAGTTGAAATGTGATATTGCAATTGGTGACAAATTAATTAAAATGAGCTTGAGCGAGAAATTATCAAAAAGGTCATCCAGGGTAAAATTAGTTTACTACACAAGCTATTGTAAGTTCTACCCTACATCAAATGGAAAAAAAATAAGCTAACAAACGTTCGACCAAAACTGTCTTGCCTGCAGCTTACTTTACATTTTTCTGTTTTCACATTCGTAATTTGTTGTTTTGAGGAAGAAAATGTAAAGAAATCACTGCATTATAGCCTAAACATTGTTCTGTGTTTTGTAACAAACATGGTTCTTGTAGCGAAGCTCACTGAATGTCAACAAATCTGGATAATATAAGCTAGAAGCTCCTTAATTAACATGTCATATAGAGGAACTCTTTACAGAAATACGAGAGGAAGAAAGCAGATTCACCGGAAGGGGATTTCTGCAATGTTGCTCGTATTTGTCTTCCTACTCGTAACAGTTTAACAGTTGCCGGTGCACTTTAAAAAGTAGGAATTACTTTGGATTGTTTGCTAGTTTCTTTTCCGCTTTCCCAAGTTGTATCTCAAAGCCTTTCAAACTACAGCGAGTTTGCATGCATACGAGTGTGAAGTTCATTCTTGTCTGTCTAGACTCCGATTACGACCTTGTTTGTCTGCGTTTTTTACCTTGACCTTGGACTTCCATGCAGCTGCCATTTGTAAGAATTGTCCATTCTTCAGTCTGTGAAGACAACGATGGATTTATCTTTGCAAATAGGAGTAATCAATGAACTCATCAACATTATATCTAACGCACAAAACACAACACTGTCTAAAAGGTAAAAACTGTTCAGATTACCTGGAATACACAAGGACCGCGTCCCTCTCTCTGTCTCGTCGCTACTCATTTGAAACTAATAACAGAGGAATGTTTTAACAGGGTATGGGACTCTTATTCATTCCCCATGAAACGTTGCATTGTAAATGTGCAACATCAGACCGGAAGAAAATCTTCTCATCCAGGGGGGGATGCATTCATTCTTGTCATGACACTAGCTGGCTCTAATTAAATATTGTGTTGTATTCTACAATCTAGTATTTAAAATAAGAATAAAAATGCAGCATAACAGAGTAAATTACTACCATACTACAAAACGGCAAACCTTTCTCTCTCTTTTTAAATGTGTACTGTGTAATCATGACGGTGAATACTTTGTGACACAGGTCAGTACGAGGAAAAGGTATTATTAAAGAATGTAAAAATGTATTCATACTTTAATTTCAAACTTTTTTCAGGCATATTATTCTGATTGTCATGCATTTGTTCACATCAACACATCAACATGCGGTCCTAAATGTTGGACGGTACATGGAAAATAATTAAAAGTGCTATTGTGTAACTGAATATATTTTAGTCAAATTATTTTATAACAGTTCAACAAAAAGATACATAGCGATGAAAAACAACTCACAAAAGAGTCATGCTCACAGGCCATTAGTTTCATAATGAAAATGACACACGAAATTACATGACAGAGCACACTAATACCTTTTTTCCTCTCTGTGTAGAATGTTTGATTATGTCTGACAGTGTTTTTTTTAATTTTTTTTTTATTTGCAGGTTGTATTTTTTTAATTAGTTATACTGTTGTTTATTTTTTTAAATTTGTTTCTAAAATGATTTTACAGCAGAGTAATTCATACGTATATTAAATAACGCAAGTATTTTCTCTCTCTGAAAATATAAGTGATTCTGTTCATCCAGGTTAATGACGATCAATTGCTTTTATTGCAATAAAATAACTGACAAATATCTGAATTCACGACTTCGATCAGTGCAGTGTGCTTATGCTACTCATTTGTAAAACTTTATTTATGAATTAATATATGTTTTTTTTTTTTTGTATGTAGCCATGTATGTATTTATGTTGTTACACATACGCAACGTTTCAGAATGTTGATACTGGAGGCTAAATTAAAAAGTGCATACTGCTAAGTGTCTAGACGTTTGTCGGCCGAAATGTTGAGGTTGTTTTCGTTCCCCTTAGCTTGAAGCCTTCCCCTTTAAGAATGACTCTCTCCAACTCTCTTAGCCAATGCCTGGGCACCGAAAACCGTAGAAGCCAGGCGTGAAACGTGAGCCAGTAGTTGTTTAAAGGGATTATTCTTCCCACCCACAGTCCGGTCTCTTTGGGCTAGTTAGCATATCACGTGCCTGCGCTTTAATGAACTGGACACATGGATATAGTCGTGCGCATGCGCGTGCGTAAAATGTAGTTGGAAATGAGGTATCAGTCTTGGAGTAGGCGACTTTTAAAAAGCATCGGCAGCCCGTGATATGACGACTTCGCTGGTCCTGCATCCACGCTGGGCGGACACCTTGATGTACGTGTATGAAAAAAGCCCGAATGAAAATAATCAGAATAAAAGTCAAATTATGGAAGGATTGAGCGGGAATTGCCCTGCGACTCATTGCAGGGAACTGATCTCACACCCCGCGCTGGGGCGGCATTCCGGCACCATAGCGACTCACCAGGGATCCGTGTACTCGGATATATCTTCCCCAGAAACTGGGCGACAGTGTCCCGCTCCTCAGACGTCATCTAGCGCTTCTCTGAGTTACGGCTACCCCTTTGGAAACCCTTACTACGGTTGCAGATTATCTCACTCGCACAACGTGAACTTGCAGCAGAAACCATGTTCATACCATCCAGCAGAAAAGTATGCCGAGACGAGCAGCGCTTTGCCCGCGGAGGAGCTCTCCAGCAGGGCAAAAGAGTTTGCTTTCTACCCGAGTTTTGCCAGCTCGTACCAGGCAGTTCCAGGATATCTAGACATGTCGGTGGTTCCCAGTATTAGCGCGCATCCCGAGCCACGTCACGATGCATTGATCCCCATGGAGGGCTATCAACACTGGGCTCTGTCGAATGGCTGGGATGGGCAGGTGTACTGTTCAAAGGAGCAAACACAGTCTTCTCATCTTTGGAAATCTCCGTTTCCAGGTATGTCTTACCACAGTTATGAAACCATTCAAATATGGGGAAAAAAAAATCAAAGGACATGCATAAGAGGTATCATACGACTTCCTGTCCTGTTATGATAAGATATAAATACTTTTTTCTCCAACTGTAAACTGTAAACATGCAAAGTATTCGCCTTAATGAAATGGTTCGATATATATTCTTGACTAAAAGGCATCAGTTGATAAGAGATGTCAACTCAAACCTCTACATAATGCATGAGGTCTGCATGAACCTGTCAAATGTGTAAATTTTGTTCTATTCATTTTTGACACGTGACAGTTGTGAAATGCTCAACTGGCTTTCCATAACAAGAATTTGAGCAAATCCAAAACACAAGCAAGGCAGAGTTTAGTTCGCCTAGAAAATATTTTTTATTTACACCCTCTTACATAAAATATAATGTTTGAGTGACGTATCTGGTTACAGAGGATAGTCATATATTAACTCGGATATTATTGAGTCACAGGATTCTTAAGCTAGGAAAGTCACGCAATTTGGAACTGGGGTATGGCAATACTGCCTACCTTTGCTCCTCCCGTCTGATAATATAGAAGGTCTTATTGTACCTCGCATATAAATCTTTGTCAGCGGTGATCGGGAGTGGTTCCCCGCAATCTGTTATGGACATTTTGCAAATGCCATGAAGCAGCATTTTTTTTTTTCTTTTCTTAGAGTAGCTGACGTTCTGTAGTCTGTAGTCACTGTTTAGCTTTGGGCAAAAAATATTGCATGACTCAATCATTCAGTATTGTTTTTCAGCTGTGGTAAATCAAAATTACAAAATGCAAATACTACGTTGGAAGTTCACTGTTATTCCAGTGGTAAACTCAATATACTGTCGCATTATAGTGGCTATAGTGAATACTTGTCACCACCAACACACCCCTGACCCGTTTAGCAACCCTCCCCCTCCTAGAGGAGGTCACACACGCGCACACACACAGGTAGCCTACATATTAAAATAACCAAAAATAAGAATATAGCAAAATAGGCTTTTTAATAGAGTACTTTTTATGATCATCTAGTGCTGTTTTCATACATAGTCCAAACCAGTTCTTTACAGTTTCTGTTTGGGACCGTTAGACAATAATATGTTTCTGACAGAAGGCAGTGAACATGCCTCTGTCTAAAATGTTCTGTACCAGTGTAATGACAGAGAAAATCCTAGAATACATCTGAATGTGTCTGTGCTTCAGCTGCCAGATGAGCCTATAATATCCTTCACCTTATTTTACCTTTAGCTACAATGCCACAGTGAAGTAGTGATTTTGGGAAAAGAATGTTGCTGGGCGTCAGTTCTGTTACATTATAATTAAAATACACGTGATTTTACATAACAGTATATATATATATATACAAAACTGAGGAGTATTTGTTTGACAAACACTTGTCATTGCTACCCACAATCCATACATTTTAAAAAGACTTTAAATTAGGATGATTTGGTCTTTTCACAAATCCCATCTACCCAAACTTTACTCGAGAAAGATTTATTGTTATCAGTATATCAGTGTTGGTTAAAAACCTATTACAGTTATTGCAATGCTGGAAAAAAGACTAAATAACTTGACGCATAGTAAAATGGACCTTCACCCACTTAAAGGTATATATTAGTAGCTAATATTATTTTTATTATTTTTTAATTCAGTAAATAAAGTAACTCACAATAGGAACATGACTACCAATTTGTTCAGTTATGACAGCATTGGCCCCAGATATTTAAATCATTTGACGCAGCCATTAAATACTTTTTATTAAATAGATAACTCATAGTGGTGTCAAATCCAATGTCTTTCACCAGTGGCAAACGGTTTATAATAATGTTTTAATTTACTTTTTGTTTTTCAGATGTTGTTCCGTTGCAGCCAGAAGTCAGCAGTTATCGGCGAGGGCGCAAAAAGCGTGTTCCCTACACCAAGATACAACTGAAAGAACTGGAAAAGGAGTATGCAGCAAGCAAGTTTATCACCAAAGACAAGAGACGACGCATCTCTGCGACAACCAACCTCTCAGAACGCCAAGTTACTATTTGGTTTCAGAACCGCAGAGTGAAGGAGAAAAAGTTTGTCAGCAAATCCAAGACTAATAATCACATGCATACTTGATGCATGTTTCGTTCTTTTTTTTTCCCGCCAGCTTAAATCCTTCCGTCCAGAAAGTCTGATATTTACCTCTGTTCAGAAATCATGAATGAAGAACATCCGGGCACCCTCACGCCTAACCTGTCTTCTTTCACTTTATTTAATTTAAAACATGCACACAGTACCATAACCGCTCACTCTTTGGCTTTTTGGGCATATGATACAAAACTGTGAAAATACAGAAAGAAAAAAACATTTCAACTTCGTCCTTTTCTATGAATGTACATATATAAATAATAAATATTTAAAATTACACAAATATCAAAGAGACACATGGTTTACGTGCATCTGAAAACGACCCTTCTGCATCTCTTCATATGTGCGTCAAAGCCAACCAGCCAGCCAGCAGAAAACACTCGAGGGGCTCAACACGCACGAGAAGAGACAAAAATATATATCTATCGGACACTTTGGATGAATCAAGACTTGTATAAACTCTCAAAAGGCTGTAGCAAATATTGAACTGTGTCACGAATAGAAACCGTAAATTGTTTTTCGTGAAGATTTTGCTAGAATGAGCCTGCGAGACTTCAAAAGCTAAATGGTTCACTGTGGGATACATTGCTTTTTAATGCCGAGGGTAAACCAGGCTGCTAATGTTAACTGTACAGTTTAATGCTTCTATTATTTAATTTAGATTTCGCGTATGACAGGTCTGTAAAAAAGGAATGTTTCAAGATCATTTGTATGTGTCCCTATTAGCAGTGAAGGATATGACTCTGCCATGCAACTGGAATGATTGTACGCATTTAAAAATCATTTAGTATTAAACATTAATGCACAACCTTTTTGTTTTTATATAGAAATATGTATCGTAAAGCATTGGAGCTGTTCACACAACTTGTCTGTATCTCTTTTCGTGCAGTATGTGAACTGTATTGTGGTGTTCAATTCCTAAAATAATGAATTGAGACATATTTCATAAATAAAAATGACAATGGAATTTGTTGAGTACATGCTACTTCTAGTGAATCAATGCATTATCAAAGACAACGGTGGCTCATTTATGGCCGCTTCATATTGATGCATATCTGTCTGTCCATCTTTCTTCCTATCAGTTGAGTTCTTATAATAGATTGAATGTTTGTGTGTCAGTTGGGTGGATGTTGTTGAATAGGCGCAGTGCCTGTAATTTCGTTTCGAATATGAAATGTATTAATCAACAGTCTTCTCGGGCTTGCTTAAAATGCGTAAGACAAATGCACAACCTTCACAGATATTAGTGACACGAAAGGGTCTAGTAGTATGATTAGTTAACTTTTGACTTTTACATGTTCTATTATAAAAACATTACTCTATGCTAACAGTACAAAGTTTAGTGCTGAATATCATTTTAATTTCACGCAGCGGGCTTCGAGTGAGCCTTACATACATAATGCAAGCAATGCTTGCAGGTCACGATCTAGACATGTAGTGTTAATTTATACTTAATTACACAGTTAATAGTGCAATTCTTCGCTATACTTATATTCAATATTATATCATTTCATTTAAGCAAGAGTAAGGTGCGTATGTCTTACTCGGTCTATAATTTTACCACAATGTAACTCATTTTAAAAGAATGAAGGTGAAAGAAGGCGAATTTTTAATGAAATGTCACTTTGAATATGCCACGACAACATTCTGATACAGTTTGATCTTCACAGTTTGGTACTGCTTCATAAGGACTGTCCCGTTCCCGGCTCTGAAGGTATGGTCGGAGGTACAACATTCATTGATTGCTTAAAATAGTATAATTTTTAAATAACATTAGTATTTTAATAATAGCAATATTAACTTTTCAATATTTAGTAAATAAAACTAACTGCCTGAAACACTGTAAATTGTGTAAATTTGAATTTTTTTGTTATGACACGCCATTTAAATTTAATGCTAGTGGCACATTTAACGAATAACTTAAATACTTCAACTTCTTATTACAACAATTTCTTTTTAAATACAATGGTATACCGTAATCAAGAATTAATTACACATACTTTAAAAACGTTTTTTTTTTTCATCTGTCAGTTTTCTAATTTGATTATATTATATATATATATATATATATATATATATATATATATATATATATATATATATATATATAATACTTTTTTACCAATCAAGGAGACAAGGCTATAGTCGCTAACTCCCTTTTGTCTAAATGCTACGGAATAAGAAATTCTATCAAATGTATATCAGAGTTATATAAATGTATATATGAGTTATTTAAATGTAAGAAGCATTATAAGAAAAGTAAGTAATTTGGTGAATAATTGCTTACGAACGTTTCAACTCCTCAGTAACGCGTATGAGGCACACACCCAGTAACTGATAAAAACTTTTTTTGTCATTAGTCAACTGCCCAAGTTTGTATATTGTGTTGAAGTTACTTACTTTTAAAACTGAGAAATTTAATGTTAACTGCATGATAGTTAAGCCTAGTGTTTTAACGTCACGTGATCTCGCGTTACCCTTGACCATGACTATGCAGTCGCTTTGACCTTGACATCACAGAGTCTTGTGAATAATAAACAGAGGGGCTGGACACCACTGGCCGTGGTTTGTTTTCAGGCAAACAAGGTGTTATTTCCCTGTCTAGACGGCGAGAGTTAATGACATACCATAAATACATAAAAAAAAGGAAAATGCTCTGATTATCCAATATCCTTGTCATTGTGAAAATGTACACTGTGTACATTTTCAGTCCCCCGTTTTTTACTTCTCACACAGTTTTTCTCTTCCGCGATCCCTTTCCCGTATAAGTTTTAAACCACCAATGGTTGTATTCTCTCATCATGAGGTGTAGGTTATATTGACCACGAAGGCAGGTAGTGCATTTACGTCTGCAAAAGACAGTGCTCAGAGATGTCATCTTGTGTTATTTCCATAGGCGCTCCGAGGAATGATGGGTATTTCTTACCAAATATCAAGAGCTGCATCCTCCACAGGGTCACGCCAAAAGGTACGGCTAGTTTATTTATTTGTAGTGAAAATGCGCACTGCCTTGGTGTTTTAAATATGGAAATGAGTAGATCATTTATGAATATAGAACTGTATGTATTTCGTTTATGGTCTTTTATTGATGCACTTGTTCTGTCAACCATTTTCTGTCTGGTTAGGCGCAAGGCCTATTCAAAATACGTAAATCTATTATGAGCAATGCAAAGAGAAACTTATCGCAATGTATATTTACTTTTCCTACTCACGTGAGCGTCAAAACACGCTTTACAATTTGTGTTTTTATTAATTTATTGCCAAATGTAGGCCTAATTAATTCATCATTTTGTGCTATCTTCAAAAAAAAAGTAAAATTCATTTATTAAATTGTTGGATTTAGCTAGAATACAAATTATTAACTCGATTTAAAAAAAAAATTTGTTGCAAGCGGTTTAGTTCAAATCTATGTTGATTTTGCGCAGCTTTAGCACTATTTCGTGCTATTTAAGATTATAGTAAAGAGTTGTGTTTTTTTTTTAATATTAAAATTAATAATAGGCTACTTGCTGGTTTTGCATAGGACAAATGGTGCTATATTGTAATGTAGAAATCGGATAATTTGATGCACATTTTTGTTGTGTTACTATCTACAATTACTGCTTTTACTATCACTCCATCGGTTTATTAATTGTAAACTCAACAATAAACGATGTTGCACTTATGAACCCATAATTAGATTGTCTTAGATTACTGTTCAAATTGATTTAAACACATATAAATATAACGTATAAATAAAACAAAAATGCATACATACACATTTTAAAGCATGCACTCATACCGAACTTGAGAAAAATAAATATATAAATAAACTCTTCACAACTGCATGGTTTCGATGGAAATGTTTCTCAAATTATAAATGTTTAGTGCAAAAGGCCTGTTCAGCCAAACATATGGGCTCACGTAGGGTTTTTTTTATCCGCCGGCTCTAAACAGAGCAGCTGGAATGTGAAGAGAGAGATCAGTGTGTTGAGGAGAAAGGGGGCTGATAACCTCTGGTGGCGTATGGTGGAAATATCAGGAAGTGAGCAGTGTAGATTCAACACGAAGACACATGCTTTGCAAAGATCTTTATATTTGTGTCTGGCGCACGTACTCTTACTGAATATGTGTGCTTGATTTAAGATGAATGTAACGAATAAACTAGCAACATGTGCATATTTGAGGAATTTAGTGTTTACAAAAAGGCATGGCACACATACACATTGAATTGTATGATTAGGATGGGTTGGTTTGATTAAACTATATCAGTATTTACATTTATGCACAGCAGACGCTTTTTTCAAGAGAGGAACAAAAGCAATTGGTCAGTAATCCAACAATATTTATAATACACAATGGCAGGATTATTTGACAAGGAAACAAGTTAGTTTTGCTTATTTAGTACGGCTGATTTAATTCCGAAATGTATATAATATATATTTATTATTTTATATATATGCTGTATATGATATTTAAGATGCATTACATCTTTTACAGTGTGACCCAGATTTGCATCTGTAAATGTTTTTCTTTTTTTTCTTTTGTATTTTGTAAACTTAGAATATTACCAGCTCGAATTATATCGTTGCATAGTCCATGAAAACAAAATAATAAATATAGAATAAAAATAAATATAAACAGAAACTTAGTTCAGGTTTGCATTTTTTTTTCAAACGCCGTATGCTAAAGTGTTTCGGAAACATCCTATTGATTTCTGTTTTAACCATTGTCTTGTTTAAGCTCAATTTATTATTACTTAATTTAAAGAACAATTACCTGTTATTTAAAAAAAAAAAGAAGAAAAGATAAAGGCAATAGTGCAAAGCAAAAAAAAAAAAAAAAGTTTTTCTGGAAGTTGCGTCTTTAATTCTCTACTTTGTTTTGTAAAGCTGTGTTTTCAGTATAACTGTCATTATTTTAATTTACTATTGTAGTTAGCATTATTATTATTATTATTATTATTATTATTAGATTTTTAAAGTCTGTAAGGATACCCAACTATCATCAAACTTTCATCCTTTCTCCAAATTAAGTATTTGAGAACAGGAATTTTGCATTGAATTCACATTTAATGTATACGTTTTTGTTTCCTTAAGAAATTGGCCTCGGAGGACATTCACTGCAAGGCTTTCACTGAGCCAACCAGTCTTCCAAAATCAAAGACAATAAAAAGGCCTTTGTTTACGCTATGGCCCTGTCTGGACGGAAAAGGGATTCCAAGACAGCAATCTCACAGCGGCGCAGACAGTGCACTAGACACTGACCTTGAACTAACAACTATTTTAGCCATTTTCCAGAGATTTTGGAGATTTCTACTTTGGCCATCCTTGCGGTAAGAAAATATTATCTTTTAACTGCGACTTTTAAGCGATATTATCTGAGACAGTCAGGTTATTTGAGGCGAATACTTTTTTTTTTTTGACTAAATGAAGTTGTTGAAATGTCATTCATTCCCAGTGAGAACTATCTGAACAACATGTTATACTCTGTGTTCTGTTTTTGGGGAAAACAATGAAATATTCCTACTAAAACTGATCAGAAGTAACTCACAAAATGACACAACTGAATAGTGTAATAATTAGCATGAGTGTTTTCTCAAAGCAGTAACTAAATGTCACATATACTCATATTTGGTGATTACAATTATATTAAAACAAAAGTCCTGACATTTTAGTGAAATACCTGATAGCATTTAAAATTTATATGCACGGAGTGTTACATAGCATGTTAATTATTTACATGAATCTGGTATGGAGTAGTGTAGCCGTAAAACATGCAGATGTGTGCCTCAAATTTGGTTGTAATAATCCTTGGGCAATTTAGAGGACAGCATTTGTAGTCTTTTGGTTGTTTTGGGTGTCTGTTAGCTATATTTGTAATGAGCTGAACACCGGATTTCCTGAGGCAGTATCATTGCATTTATGGCCTAGATCGCCATTAATGAAGTTGTTTGTGATTATTTTGCCTTTGTAGGTGTATTTGAAAGTCGACTAAACAAACAAACAAAAATAAATAAATAAATAAGTTGGCCCTAATCATAATTGCAAACACGCCCCCACACAGATACACTGACACAAGCTTTAGATTGACAGCAAACGCAAAGTTACTGTTACTCAAAGACTCGTGCAATAAACAAGGAAAATACAAATTATTTAAAATGAACAGAGGATGCAAATATAATTTGTTCCGTCATAAATATGTGTCAGTGCGCAACAGGCTATGCAAACGCGTGAACACAAAAAATGTTGTTAAAAAGGTTATGGCGGTATATATCAATCCGAATACTATAAAATAAATAATTTATTTATTACATAGTTTTTAAATATAAATATGACAGCTGTATCCACATTTGACAACCTTTAACTTGGTTATTCGCATTCCACTTCCAAAGATAAAAAAAAAAGATGTAATTCAAAACAGTGTTTTGTGACACTAAATACACTTAGACTGAAAACCCCAGTGTATTTATTTATAATTATTAAATTGGGGGAAAAAATATAATAAAAAACGAAAGGCCTGAAAGATTAGACTAACACTGAATTGCATTTACATCAACTTTGCGTTACCTGAACACACCAATGTGAGACAAGAGAGTTTAATGTGTGCTGTTATTATTGTCTTTTTGTCATCATAATCTTTATTTTCGCTTCATTATGTTCTCATATAATACACATGTGACAATAACACGGCGTTGCAGTTGATATAAGGAACATTTGCGTGTACTTCATATATTTACAATCAAAAATCAATTAATGTGATCTAGCGTGGTGTATTTGGAGCTGCAGAATCATTTTAATGCCCTCTGCCAGCTTGTAAAATTCAAATAAAAGAATTGCGAGATGTGTAACAACTCTCCATGAGTATTTATAGGATGTATCTGTTAAAGTTGTTCATGTGAGGTGTACTAGAGCATATTATCTAAAATATAGGCTACGGTCTTTTAAAAAATTCTTATAGAATATCATCTTCTTTTACGGAGCCAGTGGTTTCAACCTGCTGACCCCACTACAGTAAATATGAGTGGAGTTCAGCACTGAGCATCAGTATTTCTTTAAAACAAGCCTGTAAAAGATGAACATCACGTCTTTATATGACACTGAATTCAACCGTAATTTGTTTGAAAACAATGGCGAACGCACACTCTGCTTCAAGGGGAAAATTAGCTTTATCTTTGTGGGGAAAAGGTATTTTTACTCATTTACTTTTTGTTTATTTTTTGCCTTGTAGTAAAGATTAAACGAGGCTAGGGACACTTCTATATATTTCTAAACAGGAAAGCGAAAGATGATCAGTTCAGAGCCTTTGAGCAAGGGGAAAAGAAAAACAAGATTTTACATTTTTAATAAGATATTTTATAGTATTTTTAAAAAGCATATAAAACCCGTAATACAGAAGTTAATGTTTTGTTTTGTCTGAAATGGACCAAGTGGGTGGTACCTTCTAGTGTTCGAGTAAGCTCCGACACGTGACGTGGAGATGACCAATCAGGTGCACCTCCAGGTTTAACTACGTTAAATGTCAGATTGCAATAAACTAGAAGCTGTTGGTCTGGCCCGCGGAAATGGGCGAGCATAATCTTCTTAATCCTGGGTTTGTGGGACCTTTGGTAAACATCCACACTGGAGACAGGTTTTACTTCCCGAATTTTAGAGCCTCAGGGGGACAGCTGGCGGGGCTACCGTCTCTCTCGTACCCTAGAAGGGACAATGTTTGCTCTCTCCCGTGGAATCCATCGGAGTCGTGCAATGGATATCCTCAGTCTTACTTTAGCAGTCCCGTATCCATTAACCCCTCTTTTAATCGATCTTGTGAAATAACCCGACTGGAGGAAAGCAAGTGTTATTATGGCAATTCCAGCAGCACCAGAGAGTCGTGTTCAGACAGCAACAATCTCAAACGAGAGGAGCGAGCAAGAGATACATCAGTATCGTCTGATCACGGGATGCACAATGGGATGGGCAACAGTGGCACCTTCTCAAAGTATGATTATGGCACCGAACATCTGACCCAAGACCCGCCATCCTGTCAGTCGTTGGAGTCCGACTCCAGTTCTTCAGTGCTAAACGATGGAGGAAAGACTTCAGCAAGCGATCCACAAACCCTGGTATCGCAAGGAAACCACGCAAGCAATATCGCCAGTGGAGGAGGTTTGTCCCTCGCTTTTAATCACAACTGAAAGACAACAGAAGCACACAGTACAATTATCTCGCTCCAGCTCATTTTTTTTGCATGACAGTATATTTAGGCATTCACTGGCAACTGTTATGATTTTCCTGCATGGATCTTGCGTGGTTGTTCAAGGCCACTAGGGGTTGCCCTAAAATGCTCCACGTTCACCAGTTTAAGCGCTCAGTCATTTATACAACCAGTAAACACAACATCATAAAATTCAACAATCCCGTTGCCAATGTTTGACGCTGTTTACAGAAAAAGCATAGTTATTGTTGTTAAATGTAGATTTCACGTTATTTTAGTAAGAAGAGCAGATTTGTACAATGGCAATTGCTCTGTTGAGATGACTCGTTTGTTTTAATGACTCGTAAACTGAATTAATATCTGTTGCCGTGCAGCAAGAAGTCGTTTAATATGCTTTGAAACCGCTAAATAAGTAGGGTTCTTGCAAAAAGGACAATTACCGCGTTAATATACATTTAACTAGAACAGTAAAACGTTCTAAGACATACTATGTAAACAGATAAATTCATCATATCGACAGCTTGCATCACACCTCAGATTGTCATTGAACCGTGTCTAATTGTCATATTAACAGCCTCACAAAATAAAATGCACCAGAAATTTGTTTTTTACGTGACTTCAAGATGATGTGTTGGCCTAGGAGATGTTTTGAAGCTCTCTCATGAACCCGTGCTATGCCCCTTCTAGGTGCCCCGTGGTACCCGATGCACACCCGGACCCGCAAGAAGCGAAAGCCCTATTCCAAACTGCAGCTGGCCGAGCTTGAAGGAGAGTTCATGCTGAACGAGTTCATCACCCGGCAGCGACGTAGGGAGCTGTCTGACAGGCTCAATCTCAGCGACCAACAGGTTAAAATTTGGTTTCAAAATCGGCGGATGAAGAAAAAGAGACTGTTACTAAGGGAGCAGGCGCTGTCCTTCTTCTAAGGAGGCAGAAAATATACATTGCCCAATGCTAGTCCAACAGCAGTATTTAGGTAATGGTAATCTGCCATTGGCCCATTTTACTCTGAAAGTCTTGCCCAATGACACATTCAGAAAACGCGAATAAGAGTTCAAACATTTATGGGTACGCGACCAAATGATAGCTCTAAAAGTCTGCTTATACTATGTGGTCTAGTGTTTATTTAAGAGGGTTTGTGCCCAGCAATTGTGGGCATGAGTACAGTGGTAATGTTTTAGTCTTGAACGTAAAAAGCTGTCTAAGCCATCTCTCACTTTATTAAGTAATTAACTGCTAGGTAGAAATTCAGACAAATATAAGCTGTGAGAATTTCGGACAGTAAAATGTTTTCTTATCAGTCTTAATGATATCAAAATGATCGCTAAATATTTATTGTTGGAGTGTTAAAAGATCTTTTGAAATTATAACACACTCGTGCCATTATCAGTGTTCTAAGCTACAAAAAAAAAAAAAATGGACTGAAACGCCATATATGTGGTCATAATGAGAATCCTTAACTGTTCGTAATCTCCCATCTATGTTTTTATTTTGCCAGTTATCGCTAAGAAAGAGCCTTTCAAACTCAATACTCAACAATAAGAAGTGTGGGCAGTGTTAAGCCATCAACGTCTTATCTCCGTTCCGCAGTCATAGCCACGTGTTCTATGGCACGTTCACGGTCACGGGCACAAAGTTAGTGACCCAACTCATATCTTGGGCCCTTGAGAACCAAACTGCAATTACAGAACAGCTTTTATGAATAGACTTTGATCTAGCCTGTGAAATGTCAATCTGACAAATGTTAGGAGATTACAACTAGATATTGGCCAAAGTGTAAATTGGTAGGCCTGCAGCTAAGCCGCACAAACGCGACTTCCTGCTAATAAAATATTTATTCTTGATATAGTGAAAAACGTTATAATCGTCTCCATCATATTTGCATTTTTAACAGCATAAATTTCCCATTAACGATTGCTTGTCCCTTGATCTGTGTAATTTGGACATATTCGCTTAGGTCTACTTAATTAATTCACAACAACAATGCTTCTGGGAGAGAAATGCATGATCAAGTAATATTAAGACGCGCAATGTAAATTAAAAAAAAATAATAAAAAAATGACCAATTCATAACTGTAATGAAACTAGCAATCATACAGAAGAGATCAGATTTAAATTCCAATATTCACGAGCCTGTTTTGCTAATTAGCGGGACCCATTGTGTTATTAGAAACATTATTTACTCAGATCATGGATTATATGCCAGTGAAATAGTTCATATTTGCTGCATGATTATAATGACTGTAGTTAGAAGGTAAAAAAGCAAATGTTTTTCCGGCTATTTTTTGTCAAAAAGGCGCATGTATTATTTTAAAACACCTTATCAAACTGAAAAGAACGTTTTGACACGGAACTGGTCAAAAGTTGGTATAATCTAAAGAAGTTTATTCGTTTGTAAGTATTATTATTAATAAGTATTATTATTATATTATAAAGTAATTTGGCAGAAGTCGGTGCTACGTTTTTTTTCTTTTGTTGTTGTTATTGGTCTGATAGTTTGGCGATTGACATTTGCTTTAAACCCTATTTTTGTGAATCTATAGAAAATACAATTATATGAATGACATCAACAACTATATAACAATGATCGTCACATTTCCCCCTCTTTGGATTGTTTTGTGAAATTGTCTCCGATGTATAATTTTTCTGTGTTGTTCTGTGTAATTTTGTGAATGCTCCAGTGTTGCATTCCTTTGTACCTTGCGATTAAAATGTCTTGTAAATAATGTTCATGAATGTATCCACATATGTGTAACCTACAGTTTCTGATTAATAAAGTCCTTAAACTTCATTTTATTTAGGCTACTTATTTCCTGATTTGTATGTTGTGGAAAACCTATGAGTGTTGTTATTTGAATCTGATAAATTAGGTACCTAAACACATTTTTCCATGCAGCAGCAGCAGAAGGAAAGCCGACTCAGGCGGTCAAACTACCGTTTTCAGAAACATTTCATTGCGAATTAGATATTATTGCGCTTGGCATTATCCTTATTTTGACCATATTGGCTCTTATTTATTTCAGTATAAGGTTACGACATAAAACATTTGTTGTTTCTAACACTCAGGAGAAAACTAAAAATGCAATCTGAATGTTTGCCAAAATGGCCACATGTAGTGCAACAATATTGATATGTTTTATCCAGTGGTTGAAAATGGTAAAGACATCCACCTAGTGGATAAATGGAACAGACGCCGAAACTGGGCCCCATAAGGACTAACTGCTAGGACATGTAATACTTTGCTTGCCTAGTTTGGAACTGTGGATAGTTAAAGACGTTTTGGACCGTGTTTCAGCCTTTAATTCATTGCTGAAATATCTTGTGTGAGAATATTGTGTTTTCCTTTTGATTGCTAGGATTTTGATAGAGGCGATTACTTTTAATTGCTCACGAAAAGGCATTAGAACGTCTTGTACTGAATTTTAGGATCAACTTGTAATCTAATATTGGTCATCATGAGATATGTTACATTGTAAAACCAAACGATGTAACATATGAATTTGTTGCAACTTATGCTTTTTAAAAAAATACATCTTATGTGTAAAGAATCACTGATGGTTCTATCGAATGCAAATAAAGTGGATCTTAGGGTAGAGATGGTTCCACATAGCCATAGTGTCAAGTCTATTGGCTTCCTTTAAAGCAAATGCGCTGCAATCGTAACAATGGCGTTTTATGTGCTTGCGGCGCTTTTGACTTTGAGACTGGCCAAATCTGTTTATGACGACTCGTCTCCCCGGCTCAGAGGTCATTGAGCACCTCAGTGCCCTTCACACAAAACTTGTGTAGTCATGTGGTTCACTAAGTGCTCTGCTCCTATCACAGACGTGTAGAGACGGGAGAAGTCAATTCTGGCGTCGCTTGCACTCCACACATGATTGTGAGTGTGTATGTCTGTGAAAGGGTACGTGTAACTTAGAGAGAGACAGAAAGATTTCTTGACAATGAGTAGTTTTATAAACGCTCTCTTTAAACGTGTATATGCTCGTCTTAACGTGCTAGTAACTTTTGTATTTAGCTTGTGCAACAGTTTGGTTACTTCTGTATTTAAGCAGTGTCAGCATTTGCTTGGCTTACCAAAAGACGAATAGATGAAATCACAATCACTGCTACCGCACTGGAAAAAAAAGTCGCTTATTTCATCTGATTAAAAAAAGGTCATCTTAAAAGCAAACAGTCATTGGCAGATTGGCACATCTATTAGTTGTATTATGCAAATAAATGTGCCGACTACGAATCTTGTAAATTTAATGCAAATTATAGTGTAATTTGATTTACGTTGTAATTTATCTTGTTTAAAATTACTTTAATAATGATCTTTTTTAATTGTCTTTGTTCATTTCTTATAAACTTTCTGTATGACATTTTATAATTGAGCCTGATCTTCTTTTGCAACGATACAGTTTTGGCAGTAATGATAGAGGTGAATAGTTCCTTATTATATTATTTTCTCCGTCTACATGCACTGCCTGGATTTTATTATTATTATTATTATTATTAACTTCAAAACAAGAAATTGTACTGAATCAAAACTTCATAATTTTCTTGTTTTATTTTTATTCATTTACTTACCTGTAGCGTCGTTTAATTGTCACTCGCAGCAACGTCAACTTTTATCCCAGTTGTATCTAATATTTAGTAGCCTTTACAAATATAAAATCCTTCTTTACGGAGTGCTCATAATAACAGATATGCATTTAAGGATGCTGACGCCTTGCTTTTGGATTATAAAAAAATGGAAGCATTTAACATATCAGCAAGCCTTTAAATAAAGTTTGCCTAAGCCATGGGACATTCTTCTGTTACTATAAAGCTTCGGCACGACGACAAAAATAAAAATAAATAATATAAAAATAACTACAGCATGCATACTTATTACATGACTGTTTCTTTTTTGAAACGGTAGGATGTTTGTATTTGTATACAGAATATATCATTGCTTTGAATAGTATTAGAACTCATTCCCTTGCAGTAATTTTAAGTGATTAGAAAATATTATATGCGGAATATTATCCAGCGTTTTGGCACAACTGTACAGAGAAACTATATATGTACTGAAAATAAGGCATCGGTACATGCTTGTCATATGCAGAACAGCGCAAAACTAATGAACACGTTCTGAATACGTCCATTAATACTAATGAAAGACCCATTTTAATGCGTTGATCTGCAATACAACTAACAAAGGGGAAAAAATTGTTGCAATGGAAAAAAAAAAAAAAAACAAAAAAAAAAAAAACCCACACAGGACGCAAATATTGTTGAAAGAAAGTTGTTATAACTATGTATTTAGTTTTGAAGAAAATAACTTCCTTTTGTAAACAACTGGTTTGACTGTTTATATAATGTTGTGGCCTTTTTTCCGATCCCACCCCTCGGTTAGCCCTGTCTTAGTGGGCGGGAGCAACTTACAAATTGAAGGTCAAGTTAGTGTGTCCCATACATAGGAACCAAGTGTCCAATACCATTGGTAGACAAAATTCAATCATTAATATGAAGTTAATGTACACCAGATATTTCATTGAATCAACCAATTATTTTTTTTTTTTATTTATTTAATTTTTTTTTTTTTTTTTTAATTGCGTTGAGGGTGCATAAACTCAGAAATGCAAAAAAAACTATTCATATTACAAATTTATATAACACAACCACCCTTCTTAAGAGATTATCTGCTCGATAATCTTTTTCAAAAATAGCAGTTTCACTGCGATGTAGCCTAATGCGTAAGAAACGTATTTTAACTAAGTTGAATTATTTGGTGGACAGGGCGAACTTAAACATTTCGTATGTTCATTGCAACGAAAATTTAAATTTTGCTTATCTTGGATCCAACTTCACAGCGATTACAGACGAATATATGGATATTAATTGTATGAGTGAATCAGCTTTGTGGAGTAAGGTCCTGGAAATATTTACTGTGTTTTTACTAATGCAGGGTAATAGTTTTAAAAAGGCTATATCTACCCAAAAAAAAAAAAAAAAAAAGTGTAGGTACTGACCTTTTGTTATTTAAAAACGCTATGTTGCTTATGAACAAAGTCGTGCAGCAGACCTGCGGTGTCATATTAGTAGTTTTGTTGTGAGTACATACCTTTATCTTGTCATCAACAAGCCATGTGGCGGAAATCTGGTTTCCACAATAAATGCCATTCCGATTACTGTCGACGAATCAGTTTGATCAACAAATATTAAGCAACATCTTGTTAGATCATGTAAGTAGTGTGACTGAAGTTGCATTTGCATTTCAGTGCAGTTTACAAAAACACAACGCAAATAATGAAAATTATTATCAGTGGAGTAATAAGCTTCTTGAAAATCAAAGCATAATTAGCGAGGGTTTTCTACCACAAGCATTATGCACCCGTGATATTTAACAATATTTTGATAAATATAGGTTACAAGGAACGTTTGGTGGGTATTTTTTATTTTTTTGTTCGGATTTACACATTTTGTGGCTTCGTAAACCCATGTACAATTTAAGTTTTTAAAATATTGTTATTGAAAACAGCATCAATTGTCTTTTCTTCTTTTATAAAAGTAGAAGAAATTATCATCTCACTTTAGTCGCTTTTCGAGGCATACGCTACGTGTTTTTATTGTTATTATTCTGAACAAAAAGCAATAGTCCGTAACTAGGCTTACTGTATCAGTCGAGTTTAGGAATGTAATAATTGCAGGAATAATATTTTGTACGTGTACCAGTATATAAGGAACAATGTTGTATTAATACATTTAAAAATGCGACTTCTTATGCTACAAAGACAATATTTTGTGTGTGTGTGTGTGGGCTACAACCGGTGTTTGAGGCGGTGTTCTTTTTTAAAAATATAAATAGCTATAGCGTATCTCAAATCTGTAATTTTCATCAGTTTGCACCCCCTCAATTTTCATGTACACAATTAGCCATCTCCCTTGTAGCTAAAGTTATTGTTTTAATCACATGTACATGAACAAAATAATTAATTTCACTCAATATAACAAAGATTGCCATACTATTGTCTGTCCATGCTCTGACTTTACCGTTTGAGCAACAAGCTTCTAGGATTTCTATGATTGCGATGTCCAATTGATACAACTGCCTCTGCTAGCGCTCTACAGCTATGCACTCACAGAGACCTCTGTAAAAAGAAGGGCCATTTTTGTTGTTGCTTGAATCTGTTCACAGCTCATACGAGCGAGTTTAACAGCCCGACTTACATCCAATTAAATTTATCTAGGCCATGAGGGGACAGTAATGCTATTACACAGTTTCCCTTTTTAGCCCTGCTGAGGTTTTAGCCCTGGAGGTAAACTGAAGGGCTATTGAGCGTTGCCTGCAACTGTTGTTTGGTCTAGTTGTTGAAATTTCATGTTTCATTTTCTGTCGATTTTCCATCGGTATGAGGCAAAAAGTATTTTTGTGTTGATGCACGAAAGAAAAGTCAAAGAATTTGACCACAGGGGCAGGGCAAATACTGAGATTTAGGCTACCGTTCGGGCTATTTCTCCAGATCTCTATTCTGAACCATTAGCCGCGCCGTTTTAGTCCGAGTAACATTAATAGGCTACGTGACTCTATAATTTTACTTTAACTCTATAATTATAGACCTCAGCTGCAAAGAATTGCAAAAATTCAATTGACAATGTCTTAAAGCTAACGGTTCTTCACAGTGATGGTTTTTAGGAGGAGAATGGCAAACATTTACAACACCCATGTCTCTCTAAACGCCTTTCTAGCTTTTCTTTCCAGCTAAACTTGCCCCTTCAATTCAACTGCTACATCACAATATCAACAATTGTCCAAATCTCCAGCAGGGGCAGAGCATTTGTGTGGATATAGTGCTTGTTTAGAGAAAGAAAAGGGCGCACCTTTGTTGAATTTCAGGGTCCTATAGCTAGTAGTATAGTGTTGAAGCTGTATGATGACATCGAATTAGTTGACATACATGTAAAACTTGTCTCCTGTAGAACAAATATTACAAAATAAGGTACAAAATGATAGACACGGTAGTAGTTGTTGTTATGCACTGCGTGAAAACAAGTGTGGACTTTGTATTGAAACAAGTAGGCTAACATGTTAGTTGTCAGTAGTTATCTCGCAAAATCTTTCTCGCATTAACAAGTTTATATTGGATAGAATGACTACATGACTCTAATGAGAAAAGTCGATATTGTTCCTGACCATTAACAGTTTTTCGATAGAGTTTTGTCTCAAATGTGACACGGCTATGTGTATTTGAGCTCGTTCAAAATAACTTTTAGACCTGGTTGACTAAAACCTGAATACAGCTTTCGTCAATCATTGTATTGCATATCTTACTAGTTAGATATTTCATTCTTTGAGCCTTTTTAATTGTTTACCTTGTATTTGTTTTCTGTAGAACAAAGCATTTCTTGCTTTTCCGCCGTTCGGCCTTTTATGGCGGCTGCAGTGAGAATTTTAGTGGTCAAATTCAAGTGCTGTGTCTGGACAGCTGTCTGCTTTCTTTGTACTTGGTTGAAGGCATATTGCACACCAACCTTTTGTCAATTTTGAGAGGGCTCAGTTTAGAGAGGACTCATAAAGTCATTGCCACATACCTTTTACACAAATACGCAAGCAATCTAACAAAATTCTGTTTAAAAATGCAACTAACTTTTTAGCTACGATGTGCAGTGGAACTGATATGAATATTTTTTTAACAATCGATCATGGACACTCTGAAAAGCTGCTTTGAATAAATAATAGACCTATGAAAAATAATCTTTGTGAAGAGAAACTATTAAAAACAATCATAAACAATGGTAAATGTTATTGGTTTTTAATGTGCTGCTCTGTGAAATGCTTCCTTGACCGGTCATTAAAGGTCTTCATCTCCACATATCTGTACATGAACTAATACTTAATTAAAAAAGAAAAAAAATGCGTATTTTTAAAAAGAGTGCTACATACTGAATTTATTTATTATTCTATTCGTATTTATTTCACGAATTATATTGTTTAATAAATTCTGAAATACATTTCAGGCGATTAGCATGGTCTGCAGTGTTAGCAGGGTGTGTGTTAGTATAGAGTTACTATAGATATAGATTCTCACAATAAAAAAAAGAGTTTTAAATGAAAAGCGAAATATTAGTATTTATCAACATTCTGCGGCAAAAATAAAACATTTTAGGCTTATTTTAATAGACGCTGGAGGGTACATATTGAAACTGGATAGTATGTTTTGCCTTAAACAGATGCCTCTCATAAAATGGTCTCAGAGATTTAAAATATCCATGGGATCATTTGACGTACTTTGCACATGTTAAATGCCAAAACGTGTAGTGTTGGGTGTAAGGAAGGTCGAACACAATAGTATGTTACACATAATTTTATTTTTTTCATTTGATGAAAGACAGAGTTTTACATTCACGGTGAAGACATCATCTAAGTGGCATCATTAATAGCTTTTATTTTTCGTGTCGTTGATTAAAACCAAGAGAAAAGTTTTCCCCCGGTTTAAAATTAAACCACATCTAAATACAAACATAAAGCATCAGCATTAACTTTGTGTTAATAGAAGCAAAAACTGAAATCTCCGATCGTTTTACGCATAGGTTCCTAAAGATTTCATTTTAAAAAAGACAAGAAAAAAAGACAAAACTCACAAATGTTCTATTACTATATTCAAGCATTGGGTGGAGCTGACACGTGACATCTATAAGGCATATATTCTTAACATACCATGAATAAATATATGTTTAACGCATATTTATATATAAAATAAAATGAAGTGCCATAAAAATGTTATGCTTTTGAACAAAAGCAACTTGACAATGCGCTAAAACTCGACCCTTGAATATAAGCAGTGCAGCAATCAACACTACAACACAATAATAAATCATACCAGTCATATTTAACAGTCATTCCTTTAAAGTTTTAATAGTTTTGTTACATGCGAAAGTCATAGATTATGTATAAACATATACATAAAGCAAATTGTGTTGCCTCAGACTCATAAAATCAGCGTTACTCAGTACCTATACAAGCTCCAACACATAAACAGTAAATACTTCTCATCGTTCTTGCAAAACACGATTAAAATAACAAACAAAAGATGTTACTGTTTTACATGGTCTGGCATGATTTGAAAACTAATCGTTTGAATTTCACAGATCTTACCCAACTGAACCACTCCTACGCATCCATGTGTTCCAAATTGATATATGACAATATCTACTTTCGATCACGTGTTGCGGGGCGACTTAGACGGATTGCGCGTCATCTCGCCTTCCCAAATTTTCTCCTTCTGCAGCTCGAATCCAAAACATCATATCTGTAGTACGGACTACAGGAGAAAGATGTTTAACTCTGTTAATCTGGGCAACTTCTGCTCCCAGACGCGTAAAGACCGGACATCCGAGTTTGGGGACAGGACGGGCTGTGCCTCCAACATCTACCTCCCCAGCTGCACCTACTACGTTCCAGAATTTTCCGCCGTCTCTTCGTTCCTTCCACAGGGGCCCTCGCGACAAATCACATACCCCTATTCCACAAATCTATCTCAAGTGCAACCAGTGCGAGATGTTTCCTATGGTCTGGACCCGTCCAGCAAATGGCACCACAGAACCAACTATGCATCTTGCTACTCAGGAGAAGACCTGGTGCACAGAGACTGTCTTCCGCCATCCACCATGACAGAAATGCTCATGAAAAACGAGAGTGTGTACAGCCACCACCACCACCACCAGCATCATCCGAACTCTAGCCACCCTTCTACCGGTTTCTACGCCGGCGTGGGGAAAAACAACGTGCTCCCTCAAGGTTTTGACCGCTTTTTTGAAACCGCTTATTGTAGCACGGACAATCAGTCAGAACATTGTTTACAAAAGAGCGAGATGAACAAATTAGAGACTTCTTCCCAACAACCCACAGCTGTTTCCGCAGCGCAGGAGCCGGAAAAGGACCCAGAGGATGAGGAGGAACATACCAATTCGGGCTCGTGCACTTCAGCAGCTACTAAGGACGGGAACGCAAGCAAGAGCAGCCATTCGAGTAGGTACCGAAGCTGTAAATGGGGAAAGGTTAAGGGACTAGCCCGGTGTTTTGTCGGTCAGATTTTATGTGGAGTTTTATAAGCATTCAAAGGATTTTATTATAACCTACAGAGCTCTTTCCTCCAACGAAAAGAATTTTTACGATGGGAAAGCGCTTTGAAAAAAGAGGATGTTATACACAGACGCTACTATCCCAGAGTCTGTGAAATTTTAAGAGCGCGCTATTGTGACAAATGCTAACTTTGATCATGAACTTGCGTTGAGCATTGCGAGGGATTTTCTCGTTTAGCTGTCGGGGGTAAAAACCAATTGGGCAGAACATTACTTTTGGCATACTGTGAATTTTGTTTTAGCAGCTCGGATGTAAACTAGCTAAGTCCTTATTAGCTTTTAAACGTGCTGTGACTTGAGTTACCGTGGGGTTGATGTATATAGTCAATGACCACAATGTTAGTGCTTGCCCAGATCTATCTATCTATCTATCTATCTATCTATCTATCTATCTATCTATCTATCTATAAATGAAATAAATCTATTTTAAAGGGCCATTTATATTTTTGGAATGAAAAGTATGTCCCAAAATATACCTTAAGGCCAATCAAAACTGTCGTAATTACCTTTCAATAGACATCATTTGATATTTTAGGTTTCTGCTGCTTGTTTTGCGGCGCTTCTCAAACTATAAGTAGGCTATAGCTTGCTGAAGAGAAGCTAACGTTCACGGCCATTTAGAAGGCAGAGTACCTCAGGCCCATAGTAAGATGCATTTGTTTGTAGTATTACAAATAGCAACGAAAACACATTTTCACGTGTCATAGGTTCTATAATTTGGGAATTACATTTATTAATTAGCCTAATGTGATGCAAAAACAAAACAAAAAAAAATGCATAGACAGGAAAAAGAAATCACTTTAAGTTCAAAAGGTATAAAAAAACGAAGTTCCCTTTTATCAATTCAAGAACCTTCATTTGTTTGCATTTTAACCGAGTTTTATTATTTTCTTTTATATATATCTTCTGTTTTTTATACGATTTATCCACGGCTGTAGATGTGATAGTTTTGCATCGGAGTGACATACATAGTTGTATCTGCTTCATCACATCAGTAATCTTAGATGCAATCCATTAAGGCATTTTGGTGGAGATTACAAATTCGTCTTTCAATTAAAAACAAAATGTGTTGTACATTTATGAACATCTCATTCTGTTTTTTTGCAGAAAAAAAAAAAAAAAATGTTTTATAAGGTAATCACTTAAGATGTCTTTTTTGATTATCCCAAGGTACCCCGCGCACAAGAAAGAAGAGATGTCCATACTCCAAGTTTCAGATTCGTGAACTGGAGCGAGAATTTTTCTTTAACGTTTACATCAACAAGGAGAAAAGGTTGCAGCTGTCCAGAATGTTAAACCTTACTGACAGACAAGTCAAAATATGGTTTCAAAATCGTAGAATGAAAGAAAAGAAATTAAGCAGAGATCGGCTGCAGTATTTCTCTGGGAATCCGTTGCTGTAATTGTTGAAATTGCCTATTATTTAATACTTCTGCCAATTCAAATTACGTATGTCTAAATATCCCCATCAATCTAATTAAAACCATTAGAATATGTTGTTTCAAGGCCAGCAACAGTATTTAAAACTGTAAGGCTTATTTGAAGGATAACATGATTGTAATGGCTGAGGCTGGGAACAGAGAATGCAAATTTAACTGGCATTTCTAGTTTGTGATTCACAAACTTAAACGTACTCAAAGATTAGGGTTTTTTCAAAATGTATGTGACACGTCTTTTAAGTGAAATGTTTGAAATCTTCACTTTGAAAATGGTCACAAAATAGCTTACTATAATATATTATAAAATTGTATCCATTATCCTTTTATGGTTGTATATATGTACATTAAAACACATACACTCGACTCTGGTTCGAATCTGGAGATGTCATACTTTTTTATGTTTTCATCATTTAGAACTGTGACTTGTACAATCTGTAATATTGTATTCCTTGTACAGAGATTATGCATTGTGCATTCGTGAATGTAAATATAATGTTATTTTGAGTATTCTCACCCTACCCCTGCTGCTATTTTTCTTTACATTGCCTTTGCAGCCTTGTGAGCTTTGTTGTTCGATTCTTTAAATTATTTGCTGTACGCCCAAAGTTCTCATTTTTCGTAAGGATAGCTCAGCGATCCGAATTGGCCTGTGTACTGTATATTAATCAAAAATAAACATGAATAAAGGTAAACTGTTATATGTCAGTTGTGACTTGATTTCAAAAACACAAGGTAGTCTACGGTGAAGTAAAAATTGTGGGAATGTGTGTAAAAACACTGCAGTAAAAAACCAGAGACCTCAGATATAAATAAACTGACCACTGCCAAGTAATGAAAACTCACTCTCTATCTCTGTCGGTGTCTCCCTTTCACACGTTCGTTCAAGTGTATCAGTATTAAGCTATATCTGCTGTTTTTCAATGAAAATTGGCAAATAGCAAAATATTTAACATTTAGAGGTGTGTTAGCAGAATTTCAAGAATGTGTGTGTTTGTTAAATCAAAGCATTTGCCAAAAGTGACTAAGAAAGGGATGCATGAAATTGCTCTTGAACACGTCAAAAATTTAGAGAGCATTTCGGTAACGTCTTTTAGTACCTTCTAAATGGAATCGCCACTCTTGTAGTCTAGACACTGCAATAAAGTCAGGGCCCTAAATTGCCCTTTTTCTGACTTAATTGCACCGTCTGTTCGAGGGGAATGGTGTTCACTTCCGCAGTAAATAGTAAACAAGAAAGTCCGGCTGCTTTTAGAAATGAACACTCGTTGTCTATAGGTGCAAGAAACCTATCAAATGATATCGCCCACTTGGAATAATCTGTTCAGATCAAGAGTTGCACACATCTTGCCTTCTAAGAGACAAACCCAACAGGGGTGAGATATTTATTTTGCGGGTGCAGGGGGTATTGCATGTTGTCCCCATGTGCAGTTTTATATGCGATCACACTACATGGATTTTGTCACAACATGGCGTGCAAGTGTGCTGTTGGCACTTATGCGTATGAAGGAAAAGATATCATTAAAAGTTGTCTTTGAACTTCAATAATGTCAAGGCCTTCACCTTTAACCTATTGTAATAAAGCGGAATCAAGGAGCCCCTTTTGTCAGGAAACGTGGAGAACAGAACAGAACCAATCAGCGCAAGTGGGAAAGGACCAAGGAATGTCTAAGAAGCAACACTTTGACCTCTCGCATTAAACTACAGCAGGTAACTTTTCCAGTTTTAGCACTCCCATTAAATACACTTTATTGTCTCTGTAAAATGTAATATTTTCATGCTTGAAATATTTTATGACATTTTGGCATGTTCTTGACCATTTAAGCTTGCTTGGTTGTGACTTTTCCTGGGTAACAGGAAATAGATTTCTGACAGATTTAAAACAGAGATCGGAGTATATATGCATTGATGCTTGAACGTGAATAGAAAACGGAGGGGAGGTCCCTTGCGTACTGAATTAGTGTACTGATTTATTGCCGAGATTTAAACACATTTAACTGTATTAAAAAACAACAACACATTAGGTCCTTTATACATTCCGAATGCAGAGACTTATGTGTGTGTGATGTGATTCAGCGGATACATTGCCACTGATCTTTGCTTGTAGAACTGTGGGAGAGAAATGGCGAAAGGGAGGGGGGGGGGCATAGCCAAGGATCAAGGCTGGAAGGCTTGTCTTCTTGTCACACCCACCAACCTTGGCCCTGGCTCAGTGACGTAGTTAATTTGCTGAATTCCATTCTCTTACGTCGTCACACTGAAGAGCAGGAACTTGGAACGTCCACCTATCAAACGCCGGAGATACTGTCGCCACCAAACCAAAGCAATCCGCGCGTAGACTTATGAACAATGACTATAAAATTTGCATTTCGTGCCGTGATTTAATTCACAAAATGTGACTTTCCAAAACAGATTTTTGTTGTGTGGATTTGGTTTATTTCGAATAGAATGTAGCAATATCTGCAAAACGGAAAGCAAAAGCGAAATGGAACACTTTCGAATGCGCTCTTAGCTGACGACAAGGAAAATGGCGGAGGCTTCAGAGGCATCAGCATAAAGACTGTGTGGACTGAGTTACCACTGGATGTAAATACAACCTGGATTCAATTTTTACTTACAAATCACCAGAATGCAACATAATCTATCAGAAACATATGTTAAAAACAAGTTTTACAAAGTTAATCTAACAATCTAACATTTTGAAGTGGTAAGAGAATGTCAAGAGTCTAATATTTTCTATTAGGCCTATAATGCTTAATTGTCCCATTTGGCAAATAATACTCCGTATTTCAATAACATACAAATCAGACACGTTTCTTGGCATCAGATTTTATAAAATGTTGGAAATGACAACATAAACAGTTTCCAATATGAGTGGTCTGAAAGATTGCTGTTTGTTCTTCAAGCCGTACAGTTGTGGACTTTGAGCCTATTAACACTCATTGTACGCTTATACTTACTTCCGCACTCCTGTATGTGATGAAAAGCTGTAAATACAATCGCCACTGGTGCCCACTAGTCATTTGTATGGTCTTTCGTGATATTAAATTTAATATTATGCTGATGTGCTTTCCGATTACCACTCTCTGATTTATAAATGTCTTTAAAACGTTACATGCATCAACCATAAATTTCCATAGACCTCTGCGGGTGGACGCCTGTTTGGTGAGGGGAAACGGTTAAAAAGCGGGTCGCTTTAAATTGGAAATATGTTTTATGGGTGGCTTTAGTTCCCAAACAGACACGTAATACCCATCGAGTACCCTACCCTGTTTTCCTTCGTTTCAAGGCCAACGTAGAGGCCTTCGTGGTGAAACTGGATGTTGTGTTTCACTTTCCAAAGTCGTTTTGACGACTATTTTTTTTTCCTGTGCAATGCACTGTGCTGTAAATTGTGCTAAAATGCATGTAATGTCCCTTAAAAAATGACCAGAAATCAATACCTGCTCAAAAACAATTATTTTAGCAGGGTAAAGCATCCATCGAGAAGACTCGAATATAAAAATGAAATTCTTTTTAATATATAGGAATATGTATATGGGTATGAAAAAGCTATTCCTAATTGTTTTTTTTTTTCTTTTACAGTCTATGCACTTTTTTGTTTTCGGCAATTAACGCGAATTTTGCGCAATTCAATATTCTGTGTGATAGGCCCCGAAAGTAAAGGGGATTAGCTTTTTCTGTAACAGCTGCATGTCGACATTTAATAGTATCACAAACGTCAATCGAAGAGAAGGGGATGTTTGAGAAATATTCTGTTAAAAAGCCTCAAAGCCTTTCCATGTTTTCTTTTCGGCATGCACACGGACAAAAAGAGAAATAGATTATACAAATAGCATACAATAAGATTGCACCAGTTCACTTTCATTTTTATTTTTTGTAATGTTGATTTGTTGTTGTTGTATTTCATCTTATGAAATAATCTGTTTTGAAATAAGAGACAAAAGAACATTTGATCACACGCTCTTTACTTACATTAAGACAACGTTTAAGTCAACAGTAAGTAAATACAGTTTAATAATATATTTGTTCAAGACATTTTTTCAAGAAAATACTTTCGCTGCAACACTAAAAATACATTACATTTAAATAATATACATACATCCATTATACATAATGTACAAGTATTTTCAATATTTTCGTTGGACACTTTCTCGTTTTTTCTAGACACGTAATACTCATCAAAACATAATATTATATTGAACAATATTTACTACAATTTAAGTGTGTAAATGTAACTTCTGGAATACGTTTTCATTGTCATGGCATCTGGAATCAGAAAGTCACTGCGCGAGTGTTGGTGCAGCATGACCTGTAATTCATTAAGACATATTTTTGCTTTAAATTTCAGGTTTCTATTCAACCTTGACCTGATATACTTGCAATTATACCTGATATGCAATCATACAAATATATATATATATATTCTTTGATAAACACATATTTTCAAACACAGGTTATTAATCCCTTTGAATAATGTGCATTTCATTAAGAAAAGTGTGTTAACGTATGCATTTATAAACGTAAAATATAATGTTAAAAATATTGGTGTACATAGTAGACCATATCATGCAACGTACTGAATTAACTCTATACGTTTATATTCTGTCATGAGATAGTGCATTTGTTTGTATTAAAAGTCTGAGTGATAGACAAGCGAACAGACCAATCACAACAATGCCCCGTGTCTCAAGCTGGGTCACAGGCCTCGTTGAGAAATGCAAAAGGACCATTCAAGTCCAAGGGTTAATACAAATGTTTAAAATTATATAAATTATTGTAAACGATAGAAAATATTACCCATAAAATACGTAAGTTTTACGTTTTTCCCCTGTACATTCGGTGTATTTTCATTCCTCCAGCTGATTCGATGCAGTTTGGTAAAACGGCATAATAATGAAATTGTCGAACACGGAGTGTTACCTTTTCCCAAATTTGAAATGTGTGCTAAAATTGAAAAACATATTTATGTAGTGTGTATATATTACAAGTAATAAGAGAAAAACAAATTAGCCTACATCCGTTTGAAGAAAAACTATAAAACCGGGTTTATAGGCTATTATATAATTTAGTAATTGTGTGAGGAAAACAATCAACACACTTACTAAAACTCGCACAGCTAACGCTAACATCAAAGAAAATAAAATGGCTGATACACAATTGCAATTCACTTTGAATTATTTTAAAGTTTATTTTTAAAGTTTTCTTTTTGCTTTTTATCGAAGCGAAGTTCACAAATGCATTTAAGATGAACAGTTAAATATCAACATCACTGCGACCACAACTAAATGTATGTATTTCTTGATAATTTCTGTACAATTTAAAAAATACAATGTAAGCTACATTGTTGCGATTTGGATATCCTAAATAAACCATTAGTTCCTCGTCTTTTATATTTTAAAAAATACAGAACGTCAATTACGCAGAAAAAGATAATGGGAAAAACATAAGCAGTCATCTTTCAAAAACAAACAAACAAACAAACAAACAAAAAACACCAATATACAATAAAATATTTAATAGCCTATATAATTAATATATAATTAACCCCCAGATGGAATTTGTAAGAGAGCAAAAATAACTAAGAATGGATTAAGCAGTGTGTGTCGGGATAGACAGGAAAATAAACAGAACGTATCAACAGTTCCTTATTCTACACAATTGCATGTCCATTTTGAAAACAGAGCCTATGTATAGTCTTGTAAAAGTGTGTGGAATTAACCATTCTTCGGATTTACTAATCTTGTGAAATTTGCCTTTAATTTGCATGAGTGTTTAGTTTACTTGCCTCTCTCTCTCTTTCTTTTGCAGACGCACAAGCCACGTAACTGTATATCTGAAGACGATTGTTCTTTGTTCTGTTGTTGGTTTCCTTGTCCTTAAAAATCGGCTAGATGGCGCCATTGCTCCATGCTGTACCACGTATATTCAACAACTTGACCCCAGTGACGTCAAGACGGTCTGGCGCATCAAGGCCACTTTCAAAACCCTATTGGTCTGAAAATCACATGACAAAGCGCCTTGAATCCATAATTATGTTGCTGATATTTTTCGCCCCCCCAAAAGATGTCAGCGTCCTACTGTCCTTATCCTCTTCGGCATAAAGGAGATTGTTTTGAATCAAAAGAAAAACAAGGCAAGTTGCAAAATGTCATGCCCGAACAACGTGGCAGCCAACAACACATTCCTGATGGACTCGCTGGTGGGAGGAACATCTCCGTACAGAGGTGAGAGCTATTCAACTAACTCTGGAATGTATATGCAAGCGTCTGCAGAATATGGTTGCTCCATGATGGGTAGTTTTGGTATTGTTGGTACCCCTCTCTCCAAACGGGATGATCTGCAGCCGAGTGGGATGCATCTCAGCAGTTACCAGCACTCACATTACCTGTCGCAGCGGGACGCTTGGATGGCAGGCTCTAAAACTTACAGAGGCTCCCAACCTGTTGCCCAGCCTTTGCACCCATGTTCGTTTCCAGCCAGCCATGTGAAAGAGGAAGCGATTCCGTGTCTTTACCAGCCTGATATCGACAGCGCTAAGGAGTCCGCTGAGAAATCCACCTACATCCGTTTGGGAGACAATAACAGCCACCCGAATCAAAGCGCCGTCTCCACCCCCGATTATTTCCGACGGAGCCAGGTGTACGCTAGTGAAAGGGGCCACCATGGAGATGAGTTCGGCTCGGACTTTAACCCAGTATCCAGAATATCCACGCCTGTTAAGGGACTAGCGGCAGATTCATATGTCAAAAGCAGCAAAGCAAGGCAGGACCCAGAAGACAAGGGAGGGAATACGCAGGAAGACGACTTGGATCAGGGACAGGCTAGAAAAGAAGAGAGTGTCGCAAAAACAGACAGTTGTACTGATGATTCCGAAAGCGAATTGAAAGGTGATAACTAATTCTTCTCTCTCTCTGCCACACACACACTCACACACACACACACACACACACACACACAATAACAACGCGCTCCCTTCTATGTATACAACATGTGAACTGACAACCAAGTTGCACGTCAAAATAGAAGACCTTTTTGTTGCACAGACGACTGTTTAGGCCATTTCTTACAGGCCCAGATATGCTCTTCGTCCTTTTTTTTTTTTTTACAGAAAAGCTGTCAATTAAACAGTATCATGATGTGCACTTAAAATTGAAACGGCATTTAACGCCGGTGCAAAAATAAAAATGGGTCTTTGCATTGATATAAACAGGATCACTCTAGGATTAACACGCGGTGTTAAAGTGCGTTCTATCCAAGCACAGCATAACAAAACAAAACTGCACGCAATAATCAATTAAATTTAATTATTATTTTTTTATTACACTCCAGTTGGTTGTTCACAGGCACATAGTTCTGCCGCAATAGTGTAGAGAAGTGAAAATGACGTTTTCCCCGCATAAATGCCACAATATGTATGGAAGTATTTTCTGTTATTAATTTATTTTTTTATAAGGGTTAAAATACATGACTACATAATTGCTCGATGATATTGGTTAATATTTGTATAAAATGTTGTTGACATTTAACGAAAAAACAATTGCCGTTTAAGTAAATGAAGTTTATTTAAAAATATTTTAAACGTCAAATTAATTGGACATGTCTTGCGCTTATTTTGTAATGTTGGTTCTGTATTTTGCGTTATTACATGTCAGTAAACTACTTCTTATTAATGCAATTTGAAATCACTGTGTGGTCCTAAAATAATTAAATAAAGGTGTTTTAAATAAATGTGTAACTGATATAACTGACAAGATATGACAAAAAAAAAAAAAAAAAAAAAAATTGACATCTTCATTTAGCTTATTAAGATCTGCATCGCTTTCACCTGTAGGCTAGTTAAATTCAGTTTAAAAAAAAAAAAAAAAAAAAAAAAATATATATATATATATATATATATATATATATATATATATATATATATATATAATTCTAATTTCATTTTCTTGTTTATTTAATCCCGTTATTAAAATGTCTGATTAGTCGCCTACAACAGTAATATCACACTTAAAGTCGTTTCATCTTCTATTTTTCAGTCTTTGCTGATTAAATTAACAATTTAAGGAGATAAATCAGCCAAAAAGGAAAAACATGTGTTTTTATGTTACTTTATATTATATTATTGCATAGTAGTGTATGTTTAGAATTGTCTTTTTTCTTTTGGTAGATGACGTTTCAATTAAAAATAGCCTAATTGCAGGCCGATGACCGACTGAAATCACAAAATCGAAATTGGACTGAAATGTATAGGTCCGTCCAAGTAAGTAGCCTATAAACATACAGATAGTAATTTAAAATACATATAAGAAAATGTCAGATATGTTAAATTGAGGGAAACGGCATCACTGCGTAAGAAAAAGGGCAGTTTAGATTAAACCATTAGATCATAATAGACTTTTTAGTACAATACATTGAGCATAATATTTATTCTGAAGAACAAAAAATAGGCATATGAATATTTTGTGAAAAACAAACAAAAAACAAACTAAAAAAAATAGGCCTATAGTCAAATGAGCGACTGCAGCGTCTCAGGCAGTTCTATTATCTTGCAGTCACCAATTTTCTCTCCCTCTCTTGTTTACTTGTGCAGATGAGGCTAAATTGGAAAAAACAACGGGGAATTGGCTAAAAGCGAAAAGTGGACGAAAGAAGAGATGTCCTTACACAAAGCATCAGACACTTGAGCTGGAGAAGGAGTTCTTGTTCAACATGTACTTGACTCGAGAGCGCCGTCTGGAGATCAGCAAGAGTATCAACCTCACAGACAGACAGGTCAAGATCTGGTTCCAAAACAGAAGGATGAAGCTAAAGAAGCTCAACAGAGAAAGTCGCGTCCGAGAGCTAACAGGCTATAGCTTCAACTGAGGGCTTAAGAAACAGACAGAAGAAGAAATAATAATAAATACTCTCTCGCGTTCCCCACGTTCACCCCCTCTCTATTTTTTTATCTCTTTTTTTCTCCCTTTTCATTCACAGACTTACATACACACACAAAACTATAAAATAGCAAAGCACTGGCCCATGGCTTTCATTTCAAAGGAACTGGAACATCCTTCAGACAGTATTACATTTAGTTTACAATTATCCGAGTCTAATTTATCATTGTTGACCAGACCTGAATAATAGTTGTAAATATGGCAGTAGCGGAAGAAAAGGATGCTTGGTACACATATTCGTGGCAGATTTGTAATTTTGAAAATCCTTAACTCAGAATATAAGAACGAGATTTCTATTTGATGTCTTAGCTTAGTTTGTTTGCTGTCAGTGCGCGTGTCTTATACAATGCGCGCTCTGTATTTTGCATGCTTTGTTCTTGACGTGTATTTGCCAATTTGATGTTTAACTCGACAGACTGATAAATAAAACAGGGGGTGGGAAAATATTATGTCCTGGTATGTCCTTCCCCTTGCATATTTTCTCCTGTATTCTGTTGACAGAAATTTTGGGTGAAGATAAGGAAGAGAGGCAGAAGGAGAAAGTGCATAGCACTTTCAGTATGAGTGGGAGACCCATAACGTTGATTTAAATATTATCCAGGTGACCACAGTAAGTCAAGGTCATAAAATTGTAATGTCATGACGGTCCTGGAAAGCGCTGGGGGTGGATTTTATGATCTGCAAATATAATGTGCTGCTGCAGTAAAGATGCATTAAAAGGTGAGTGGAGGAGGGCTAATTCACATACTCGGGACTGCAATGTGCTGGCCTCACTGACGCGCTCTGCGGTCTGCCTGGCTGTTTTGGAACCGGGAACCTTTCATTATGGAGTTATGGAACGCTATGGAACGATGGACTGATCACGGAAGAATGAAAGAACTACAGCAGCGGTGAATGAACGAGTGGATCCTATGAGCTACGCTAATCAGACCGTGTGCAGAACGTTCAAGGTAGGATCACGTTTTCCTTATTTTCTCCCCGACTGAGCTGAGGGAGGCTATTCTGGATAACCTCAAGCGTTGACATGGATAACATCTTTGATTTGAACGAAGTGGGTTTTGCTCTTTATGCTTCTGACAGCTGTTAACAGAGTGCTGTTGTGGATAAGGTACCCTATATTCCAAGTTAAAGTTTTGTGGAGATCTACTTATAACATTATGTGTTATAAATTAATAGAAGTTGTTTGCAGTCCCTCTGAAGGACTCTTTTTACTACACATTTATTTTTAAAATAACGATTTGTCCACAGGTGCGTTTAGGTCTAAAAAAAAAAAAAAAAAAAAAGCAACAGGAAACTCTTTTGACAGTCTCATTCTTGTTGAGGATCTATACTTATTTGCATCTGTCTTTCAGACATGTTGACATTTTTGTCTTAAAATAGCAAAAGGCCTATTGGTTGATAGAAGTGTCAATTGGTTAATTTTGGTGTTAATTCTTAAAACTGCCCAAAAGCCATGGCCTTTCGGGCATAGGCTAGTATAGAACCATAACAGACGATGTTTGATTAAATTAATGCTCGAGGCTCTGAGGAATGGAATAAAATCCTTACTTATCTGTGCAGAGTTTGTCGTTTGTCTCCTCCTGTGGATAACGCCGTTACGCGCGGCTGGTGCGTGGTTTAGGTAGTTTCATGTTGTTGGGATTGGCTTCCTGGCTCGACAACAAGAAACTGCCTTGATTACGTCAGTTCGTCTTCATCAAGGGCGACAATTGCCGTTAAATTACACCCTGTGCAATGAAGTTTCCGCAAATGGCATTGTAAATGAACTGAACGATTATAGCCACAGCGGGCTCTTTTTCTCTTTTGCTCGCCTTTGTGTGTCGGGCTGTAAAAGAGAATTTAGACTCTCAGAGGGAGAAAGGACCGTTAACATCATGGGGCAAACTTAGACCGTTCCTTATTACGGCTTATTCTTTTATTCCAATATATGACCCAAAGTGTTTTAGCCACTTCTTTAACAGTAGAAATGTTAGTAGCTGAGGTGGTAGCAAAAAATACAGAAAATGGTGGACTGACAGACAGAGGAAAAAGAGCAGATTTTTTTCAGCTATTAATTATAAATTGATCAGCTGTGAATTTCTTTCCATATTGTAATTATGTTTGCGTATGTAATCACCTTTACAAATTTGATAAACCTTGTCTGGCTTTGATGTTGTACTAGAAACGTGACCCAACAATTACGAAATGAAACTCTCAGTAGTTGTTTTGAATTAGTGCCACGTTACTTTACACCCACATGTGGGCCAACCACACAATTTTAAACTGTTAGCAGCCTGGCTCGAATAGCACAATTGCATTTTAAAAGACCTTTTAAACACTTATAATAAATAACATAACAGTCAAATCAAAAATTATTCAGACGTTTTTGATATTTTTGGTATATTTTTACTAGTGGGTGCAGGACACTATAGTTCATTTATGTAAGTGAGGATAGCAAAATAAAGTAAACTGTGACATATTATACCCAAAAAATTCTTCATACAGTGGACTACCAGTAAAATTTGGAACCAAAAATTATTCAGACACTTTGATCTGACCATGTTTTGCTTAAGTGTTATCTGACATAATTAAGATTATTATTTTTTTCTGACACACTTTAACTCTGAGATCTTTTATTACCTTTTTTTTTTTATAGTGAATAAACTCTAATAATGAATGAAATGTTCAAGGTGTCTGAATAAATTTTGGTTTGACTGTGTGTGTGTGTGTGTGTGTGTGTGTGTGTGTGTGTGTGCAATATATATATATATATATATATATATATATATATATATATATATATATATATATATAATAGACATAATAGTAACATGAGCAGTAGCAGTGGTCAGTATAACAGCACATGCTAAACGGTAAAAAGCGTTACCACAACAGACTTACTGTGGCTAGTTTCTAAGACAGACAATGTTTGACCTGTAGCTTCCGTGCACTATGCACAGTGAACCTGTGTGGTTCCTTCAAAAGGATTTTTCTACCTTATCAGACCGTTCAGATATTTCGTTAATGTAACCTAACGTATGATTATTTTTTGAAAGTTGAATATTTCTAAACATTTTATTATTCAGTCAAAGTGTGTGGGTTTCTCCAAATCAGTAAGCAGGAAATCTCAGTATTTGCACTGTGACTTTATTTACACTGTACAATGCCTCCTAAAACCATGTAAATAATATGTGGAAATAATAGGCTAAATGAGTTAAGGTAATGTTTTTGGGAAAGTTGTTAGTTGTCAGCGACTTGTTCTTTTTCCTGGGAGAGTAGTCTTTGGATTTCACCATATATGCTTGTTTTCTTAACCCCCTCCCCTCCCTTCAGCTGTTTTGCGACGGGAGGAGACAGTCTGGAATCCAAAGTCATTTTCATTCAGTTGGGTGAATGGGGTTCTCCTCTGGAATGCGTCACCAACAAAGAGTTTACAGCACGCGTAATAGCCCCACAGGACACTGCCGCCTAGCATGCGGATATAGCGGCAATATCCTCAAATAGCCTAAGGATTGGTAGACATCAAAACACCTACTCTTGCTCAGTATCTATATATAAAATATGTTGAATTGTTTGCTTGCATTCAGAAGCGTATAGTACTGTATATGTGTGACACATTCCGCATTAGGCCTATCTGAAGTAGCATTAGCAATGGCCTACCCCTGGTGTGGTGGAGACATTTATGTGTAAACACTTGAATAGATGTTCACACAGATACTGGGATGAGATTGAACACAGATTATGGTTGCTGCTTAGTTTTCAGTGGGCTGGAATGAGGATATTGATTAGCTGTTGTGTTTTTGCATTTGTAGTTTTTACATTGTTCTGTGATTTCAAATTTTGGATACACTGTTTTAGTTTGTGTTTTTTTAATAAACCTAAAGACCAGTTTCAGCACACGTGGGCAATTTGAACGAATTAATCATTTCAAATTAATTTAGTTTTTTTTATGTAGCTATATTGCATTCATGTCGGAAACTGGCACTTCGCTCCCATTTACTGCATTTTACGTTACGAGTTTGTCTGGAATATGTTTGATTTCTGACCCAAAGCAAGTTACTTTGCTAAATAAAGGTCTTTTACTCGGCTTTTCAACACAAAGTAGGAATTTAATGTAATGCCCCAAGGATATATATATATATATATATATATATATATATATATATATTTTTTTTTTTTTTTATTAGCCTAGCTGGTGTTTTCACGTAGCTTTAATTAATTAATTTAAATTTTAAACCTTTGCACTTTAGCTTTTAATGACGCCCAACGGCCGCAAACAATTATATGATACTGTAGTGATATAGATATTCTGTGATTACAATATGATAAACTGTGAACATTTTGCTTTATTTTATAATCCCTCGTAAATGAATGCAAAGACATCTAGGCACAAAATAGTAAAAATCAATGCCAACATATTTGTATCGTCTTAAAGTTTTATAAAGTAAAGGCATTAAACGAAACTGTATAGTGCATTATGATGTTCACGTTGACCGTGGCGCACATAAGGTCTTTTAAAAGCTAAAAGAGTAAAAAAAAAAAAAAAAAAAAGAAAGAAAGAAAGGAAAAGAAATTCAGGACCTTATATATTTACTACATAACATAGTGAGGTTATGTGGAATGATTTTGAGAAGACACCAATCTTCTGCATTGATTAACGCATTGTTAAAGACAATTGTATTTTTAGGCGCAGTGGCACTACTAATGGGCTACATAGATATACTGCAATATTTAAACAATCCTCACTATACTTCACACCAACAAACAAATTAATTAATTAATTAAAAAAAATGCGAGCGCTTGAAATAAATTAAGAAAACAATAAAATATTGATTTTAACCTGCTCCTGAATTGTAGGTGTTTTTTTCAGCTACTATGCAGTACTAAAACAAATATTGAAGTCGATCAAAGAGTAGCCTAATTTTTTAAAACAGTCAGGAAGCTGGAGATTAATGTTGAGATATTCCCGTAAATCAAAGTGCATTAGCAATGATACTGCCGTGTTGTCGTCTCAGAAAGGAAAATACTCTGTTTTTAATGACAACTTAAAATCAGTTTGAAGGATTCAATTATGCTAATACAAGAAAAGGGTATGTATGTGTATATTATGAAACTACATTGTTTATTATAGTCACACGAGACAAAGAAATGCATTATTGTGGGGTCATTGCGTGTAGCTCGTTGCTCCCATATAGCCTAAACAAGAAAATCGCTCCGTAAAGTGCTATATTTAGATATGCTATGTATTTGTAAATCTCAGTCTCTTATAAAGATGTGTATAAAGTATGTGATGTTCTAAAATCTAAATGTTAGTATGGATAGATCAGTGAGTGAGCTCGCACTAGTGTCTCCGCATGTGCAGTGTGCACCGCAGTCCAGTTTTGTCCTGAGTCACCCTGCAGTTTAAGTGCCAAGACTGCAGCGAATACTATATTCTGCAGATTTGAACACTGTTAAATCACAAGGTCGTTATCAAATAAACGTAGGCTTATGAATAAATGCGACCACATAGCGAACATCTCTGTTTAAAGCGTTCCAGGGAAAGAGCGTAATTAAATTGGTATTCTGTCTATATGAAATTGAGATATTATGTGAAAAACATCCTTGCTAATCACCGAATTAATGTTAACCTCTATATAGCTAATTTTATATCACACCTGACAGAAATTATAGATACAACTGCAATTCTAGTTAGAAATTTCAAAGAACAGTCAAACAATTAAACACGGTTTTACTTTTTTATTTTCTTCGTTTATTTAAAAACAACATTATATTACCAAACAAACAGCGTTATGCATGTATCATTAACAACATTAGAACACCATAATAAGAGATTCATTTAAAAATAAACAACAGTGAGTGAACTAGGACTTTAGCATCAAGTACCACGCCCTCGGAATGGCTCTTTAACTGCACTGAGCCAATGTTTTAATGTAGATATGATACCATTATTTACAAATGTGGTTGAAGAATGTGTTGTATTACATATGTTTGTTTGTTTTACTTGCCATTATTATATCAGTTTGATTAGACGCACTGATACTCCCAATACGCTGCAGCCTCCCATCAAGGCTATAAATTATTTATGCACTAACATAATATTTTACTTTCACTTTTGTTCAGAGTATCTAAATTATATTGCTTCCGCAGTCTATTGCAAGTAGAAGCAATCAGATATACACCATAATCAAAAAGCTGTCACGCCTTCCTATAAAACATATCATGAATAAAGGAAACGGAATGAAAGCCTAAATTTAGTATCTTTTGCTTTCTTTTGATTTTAGTTGTTTTGCTGAATCAAGAACTTTAATTAGTTTGTTCTATAAATGAAAAAATGAAAAGAGGAACATAATGGCGCTCATTACTTTGGGTCGAGTCTCTGTAAACTGTTTAATTTATATAACTTAGTAAAGGGATTTTGATTTAATAGCTATTTGCAATACACGAGTAAATTTAAGTCTCAATTCCCCACGTATTGTTATTTGGTGTGTCTGTATTTTGACAATGTCTGGTGTTCCCACAGAAAACAGGGCGGAAAAAAAGCCTGACCTCATGTGGCCGGTTTCATACTGGGCCTAACACTGACAATGACTGCAGACCAAAATCAACACATTTCCAAATTTCGCAGTACGCTTAGTAGAAACATTAAATCTAAAATCTAGTGACTCACATATTAAATATTTATATTCTATATAATTTTCTACACGATAAGAGCATGGCGTTAAAGCATTTAATAGATTTACAGAATAAAATAGTGTTTTGTTCATGTTTGAGGCAGTATTAATAAGTCGAAATAACGAAACTAAATGAATCGAAAAAAATAGAGGCTATTCACAAATATTTTACATAGCTTTTAGTTTTAACATAATTTTATTTTCAGTCAGCAAGACTATTTGCCTCGTATTACAACAAATAATTAAGTTCGAAAGAGTCGCAAAAAATTGCAAATTAGATAAACAAAAAAAAAAAAAAAAAAAGGGGGAGTATAAAATATTTACAAAAGAGTAGATTGTGTTATGCATATGCCTTTTCAAAAACATATCGCAATAAAATTGCTAAAAAAGCTTTTTCAAACCTTTATCTCATATACAATTTTAAGAGCTAATGTAATGGAGTTTGTGAACAGTTACCCGTCTTTCTATAGTATATTCGACAAAGGTTTGATGAGACTTCTTTCACAAGCGTAGTGTTGGTTTTATGTTATACCAGGAACTCAACTGCAGTTTTATTAACGACACGTTTATGAACAATCAAATGGTCCTCGTAAAAATTTATTGAAGGACATAAAAGCATGCACGACCACTTGACGAATATAGCCGCAGTTGTGGTGCGTTTTCAGGCGTCTTACTATTCCCACCGCCCCGATTTGTTTAAAACTCCATTTTATGAGGGGTATCCCAATTGTATTTATTTGAAACTAGTGGAAAATAGGACTTCAGTGCATAAAAACAACCCTCTAGTCAGCACAAGAGCCGTATATTTGTCAAAATTATTCCATTGGGTCCTTTCCAATTATATAGAATTAATAGTGAAACTGAGAAAGAACTGTACAACCGTTTCTTTTGTTTTCTATTTGTTTTAATAAATAACATTGTTCAGTGTGGGATGCGCACAAGGCTAGCCACAGCACAGTAGCATTCGCTTGACAGAGATTGATTACATCAACAAATAGTGCCCTTTTTAAGATCGTTAACACGCACTGTGCTGCTCTGTAAGGCTACAAATAACTATCTACGTTAATCGGTTGCATCATAATATATTAAAAACACATCATCTTCATATATTTAGGCTTTATGTAAAAAGACAACATTAGTATTAAGCAACCTACTGCAAGCTCGAAGTGCATTGCTGTTCCAGGAGAACGCGCGCATTGATCTGCTGTGCAGTTTTTCAGGGGGTAAATGCAATCACGTGTTCCACAGGCGTCCAATCCCAGCTGGGGAAGCTTTCTGAAATAATTACCTGTCTTGATTGTTCTACGGTCAGATAAAAAAGTACACATACACTCCATATAATAATCGGATGCATGTAAAAGAGAAGGGAAACATCGCCATGTCGGCTACGGGTCCCATAAGTAATTATTATGTGGATTCCTTGATCAACCATGAGAGCGAGGATGTTCTGGCGAGTCGTTTCACAGCCACTGGTCCGATATCCTCCAGCTCACGCCCGACGCCCCTGGTACCGGAATGCGCGGATTACCCGTCCTGCAGCTTTGCCCCGAAACCACCAGTCTTTACTACCTCGTGGGCCCCTGTTCACTCCCAGTCGTCAGTGGTTTATCATCCATACACTCACCAACCTCACCTAGGCACAGACTCAAGGTACGTTCGCTCTTGGCTGGAGCCTATCCCCGGTACCGTGTCTTTTCCAGGATATGCAGGGAATAGCAGGCACTACGGGCTGAAGCCCGACACCTTCCAGGATCCCCGTACTGGGGACTGTTTGGGCTCGAACGGACGCACTTACACGGATTATCTCTACTGCTCCGCCGTCGACATTAGAGAAAAACAGCAGAACACACCATCGCCTGAGACGGAGAGTCTGTCTTCCGGGAAGCACAAAGACGACAAGGCTGAATTAGACCCAAGTAAGTTAGTGCTATTCTTGTTTACAACCGGGTATGGGATGCTTCTCGGTTTATTGCGTTCGCTTGGTGGTTGGCTGTTGTCCGTCGTAAAACCAAGTTCTATACTCTTTCATCCTCTGTGCTGTTCTCGGCCGACTCAAGTCTGCTTTGGGGCTATCCATTGATGACAAACGCCATAGGACTGGGTTGTAAAACGGCTTGTGAGCTATAAAAATGGTCTCCTAAAAAGCCAAGTCTGGCAAGGAAGGTAGCATGCGATGTTTACAAATCGCCGTATACCATTATCATTATCATTAATTCTAATACGATACAATTATATTACTGTGTTTTGTTTAATGTGCAAATGTGTAATTTTAGCCTGCCGTTGGCTAAACAACAATTTAGGCGTTTGAAAAGCGAGGACGCGTATTTAACCTTCAAATATAGCTTATTTTGGGTTTCAAATGTAATATATTTTATTATAACTAAATAGCCTACTAATATTACTTGTTTTGAATTGTACTTGTAAAGGGCTGTACAACATAGCCTATCTACTGAAATGTCAAATTAAAAATGTAAAAACCGGGCCTGGTGTTTTGAACTATTCAATTAAATATAATTTACATATAAATTAAACATATCATTTACATCGAGAAACAGCACGTGGAATGTTCACTGTGCATTCACTGCATAGCAGAAGTTTGAGCGTAGACTTGTGAAGGCTTGAGTCACAAGCCTTTGGTTTTTTATGGGCCTATAAAGCAAATAGGTACATTCACCAGTTTACAGCGCCATTTCTCTCCTAAGAGTTTGCGAAGCTATTTCAAATAGACAGAGGTAGGGGGACTTAATATGGAATGACTTGGTATTTACACGTATTAAGCCTGACCATTTAATTGAAGATTAATCTTGCCAAAATGAGAAGTGTTGTTAGGTGCTACAGTTCATTAATTATTGCATTATACACACGTTATGGCTGTCATAATCAAGAAAGAAAAGACTTGGATACAGTAATCTGTTTTGGACAGCGTGTTTGTTCACAGCAGCACCTAATCACACTTTTTATGCGTTGTTTTTCAGATAATCCTGTGGCAAACTGGATCCATGCGCGCTCAACTCGAAAGAAGCGTTGTCCATACACCAAGTATCAAACACTCGAACTCGAAAAGGAATTTTTATTCAATATGTACCTCACAAGAGACCGGCGATATGAGGTAGCAAGGGTGCTGAACTTAACGGAGCGACAAGTCAAAATCTGGTTCCAGAACCGACGGATGAAGATGAAGAAAATGAACAAGGAAAAAAACGACAGTAAAGAACAATAGACCAAAAGTCATTAATCGGACACAGACTGACGGAAAAGCATCATTTAGTATCATCACGAGTCTTAACAGTTGCACCTTCGGCCTATAACAGGAACAGAAAACGAATATCCTATATGGATATCCTTTGAAAAAAAAAAAAGGCTGATACAAGTATGATTTAATATAAGCGTAATTTTACCATCCTGGATTGAGTCATATTAATATTATACGTAGTTTGGATTTACGTAACGTTTCTTTACTCACAAACACAAAAGTGGACTCTTCAGAGAGGCTGCCCGAAGTTTCAGAGAGAAAATACTTGAACTACTTTATTTTCACTTTCCTAATTTATGCTCTCTACGTGGTTGTTTCTTTTCTATGCTTCCATTATTTGTAGGAGATTTCAAAGCCGAGTATTTTATAAAGAATAACAGTTATGTAGTTAAAAATGTACGTGTTTGCGTCGATGTGCTTAGTTTGTTTTTGATGTACCTGTTTGTGTATTTTACATTCTTTAAACTGTAAATGAGTTGCATCATAGATTGTAGATATATCCAAATATATACAACCATGTTAATATGACTTTTGTGTCTTTCATTCATTTGACCGCACAATGACGACATATTTGCAGCGAAAAGCTTTCAGGAATTAGTTAGACTAAGTTTATGCTATCCAGTTATTTGGCCTACAGATACAGTGTTTTCAAGTATCGAGGTTGGAGTAAGTGCACAATAGCAAGGCCATTGTAAAGTGGTAGATGGTGTGACCGTCGAAATATCAAATCTACACATCCCACAAGGAACAAATACCGAAAAGCCTGTGGTAGGCCTCATCTCCCGTGCCTTATTTATATTGTCATATTTTGGTATTCAATTGCAAGCCTGTTTCCAAGCACTGGAAATCTTTTTTCCTTATTTTTTTTTAAATTAAACATAAACATAAATAGTTTAGTTATTATTATTATAGTTTAAAAATGATATGTGCAACAATATGACAATTTTCGCAGGAAAAATTCAAGTTTCAATCTGTGGTAGGCCTACATATAACACTTTAGAGCCACAAAATACATAAATATTTTATGGGAATGTCAACAACCTTGAGTAAATAAAAAAAATAAAAAACACAATACTAAAGACTTTTTTAATCAGGCCGATGGTCTCAGTAAAGATAAAAGGGGTTTGATTTTGAAGTCAGTGTAGGCTATACGCGTTTTTGGGGTATGAACTTAAATTTAAATCTTTTAAAAGGACCTGTCCTGTAATTTGAGCGTTCTTTATTTATGACTAAATTGTTTCAGGCACCATTGTATTTTCACCCCTCTTATCTTATACGGCAAACGCACAGGCGTAATTTTAAAATCATCTGGTGTTAATATTTTGTTCTTATATAAATATATATACACACACACGAGTAGCAGTTGTGGTATAGATATAGGCTAATTAAAGTTCATATGTTTAGCGTCCTACGCTGGACTGAAATTGCCTTTTTGTGATCCTTAACAATACGAACAGGATGCGGTGATTTCAAAGCCCGATCGACCACGTTTCCGGCTAAGAACAAAAATGCTAGTTTTACAGCCCTCTTGGAGCTTGGTGGTGTTTGTCTCAGATGCAGACGAACAAAGCCAACCTGGCTAACTGGCTAGACGTCTGGGCTAAATTACTTTATGGTTTAATGGACGTTGGTGGTGGACCCTCTCAAAGAGTTTCGCAGAGCCATTTAGTCCTTTGGGCTAATAGAGGTAAAAGCAATCCACCAACAGCACAAGATGCATTCAGAACTCACTTCTCCAAGCCTTTAAACGACGCTAAACTGAAAAAGCTTAGTTTTCATTTATCAAGCTAATTTACAGTGTCCATACTGGTGCTGTACGCCTTTAAATCATGCATTCGGCACTGCTAAAAGTGTTATGTGTTTTCACAGTCCAAAGTTTCCTACAGGATAAAGGTACATCCAAAAAGGCTTTCTGTCATTGTCCTAATTTATTTGGATTACTGTGCGTTTTGCCAATGATCATTTGTCAATGATCATTTGTAAAAGTTACCCCTAAGTACACTAGATGGCGCTATTGACTCACAGTTAACGCATTTTTGGGCTGCTAAAGCTTGGGAGTGTGCTACAAGAAACGTGCTGAAAGAATGGCCTACTGTTATTAATCACAATTATGGCTTTAAAAAAAAAAGCAAATGTCAACACGCTAAAGTAAAACACTTTACATTCACACCATCTTTATCATATTCTTAAAACAACTGGTTAATTATTGTTATTTTTTATTTAATAGTTTTATGTTGTCTCGAATCTTCGTGCTACTGTGTTTTTTCACACTCTCCCTGTCTTTCTTTTGTTTTGTCATAATCCGTGACTCTGTAACTTTGTAAAGCGCAGTGTTGGTTTTTATGCTGCCGTATATAGCTGACATAATTTATTGGAGGAACTGGGAAATCGTAACATCATTTCAGTCTTGTGTGAGATCTGGTTTACAAATGTCGCCGATATGCTTTCCATTTATTTATTCATTTTGGATACCTTTATATTTTCAGAAATATGTTTCACTTTTTTGACAGTCTTACATATGACGCTTTAAAGATGACACTGATTTTATAACCAGGGCCTTCAGTTTAACTGTCCCTTTCAAACAATTCGTGTTAAATTTATTATTGTTGTCGTTGGTGTTATTATTAGCTATAAAAATATAATAGGCTACTACAACTAATACTAAAAGCAATATCAATTATTACAATAATAACTTTAATACATTCGCTTTTTAAATATTAAAAGAAATACAATTATTTACTTAATTTCTGTTTTTTAATTAGGCCTTAAATATTATTTTCGTACAAAAAAATAACCCACTCCAGCTATGTTCCTGTAGCTGAGACAATGACCCAGAATCTGCATCTTTATAGACTGTGAGATGTCTATAAATTTCCTGTGTGTGTCTTTCCCGTTTAGCAGCGAAGTGTAAAAATTGTCAAGTAACGACACAAAACCACATGCTCATATTTTGGGAAGGACTTTAAATGAGCAAAGCCGAAATAAACAACAAGCCATTAATGTGTCTAGTAAAATAACGAGGCATCTATTGCGCAATTTTATTGTGTCAGTGCGGCAGATTTACAACTTTTTGTATGGTTTAGGAGGGCCAAGAGAGGCTTGCGTGTTCAGCTTTATCTGTGTGTGTGTGTGTGTGTGTTAGCAGTCTAACACAAATAAAGTAGGCGTCACAATTACTCGTCACAACCTTTAAATAGGCTATAGCAGCAGTAGTAAGAATAATAATAATAGTAGTAATAATAATAATAATAATGTTAAATATTTTCCATTGTCATTATACATCTGTGTTTTAGCATGCGGTGTCAATCGTTGTTGCCGTTTCTTCGTAATGTTAGTAAACTTGAGTATGTAGTCCCTGTGGGTTATGTCTCGATACACAACCTTATACTAAACCTATCAGAATGGATGTGTAATGGTCAGAGCGACTATGGCCTTTGGAAAGAAAGTGATACCTAGTTATATCAAAAACGAAATACCAGACAAATTGTTTCAACGTGACCGCAGGACTAACCCGTACGGCCAGCATGAAGCTGCCGTAACCTGCGGGTATTCTAAAGAAGCCATTAAAAACTTCAGTGATTCATTCATGTAATACGTGCATCCGCCGTTTTTATTCAATAAAAATACAGACAACTGTGTTTCCCCTTCAAGGTAGACGCCTGTGGACGCTTTGGAAAGATGAGGAGCCAAAGGGTGGGGTGTAGGGGACAAGGAGTGGGGGGGTGAGGGGTCTCATTGTAGAGGGGGTGGCTGGTGGGAGGCAAAAAAAGTACGAGCTTGTGACTGAGCCGTCGGAGCTAGCCAGCTTTAACCTTAACACACATCCACTGTGCACGCCATGATTTGAGGTTGCAAAAGGAAAAGGCTGGCGATAGGAAGAGAGAGAGAGAGACTAAGCGAGAGAAGCTGAAGTGGGAGCTGCCTCAGATTGTCCGAAGGGGCAGCATTTCTCCATCTAGTTCCGGTTGCTCTGTCTGCGTTGCATGCCATTTGGAACCGCAACAATAGGTTGCCACCATTTAGAAAGGAGAATTTATTTTTTTTCCAAACCAGACTGACTCTTTTTAATGCTAGATAAACATGAGCTCTTATTTTGTTAACCCTCTTTTTTCCAAGTACAAAGGCGGCGAAACATTAGAGCCAACTTACTACGACTGCAGGTTTCCACAGAGCGTTGCCCGAAGCCACACGCTCGTGTACGGACATGGAGCAGCTGCGCCGGGGTTTCAGCACCCGTCGCATCATGTACAGGACTTTTTCCATCACGGAACCACAGGTATCTCCAACCCTGGTTATCAACAGAACCCCTGTGCATTGGCATGTCACGGAGACGCTACGAAATTTTATGGATATGAAGCCCTTCCGAGGCAACCGCTTTATGGTACCCAGCAAGAGGCCAGTTTAGCGCAATACCCAGACTGTAAATCGTCCAATAGCACTAACCCCGGAGAAGGACAAGGCCACTTAAGTCAGAACTCCTCACCGAGCCTCATGTTCCCATGGATGCGGCCTCACGGTTAGAACACTTACTATTTCACATTCTGTTCAATCACTGCGTGTGAGTTTGTCTGTGTGACTGCGTCAGTGTGTCAAGAGCCTTATTCTGCTGTAGCGTGCAGTGTTAATACACAGAGATCAAAACACAGGTGGGTTATGCTGTTCAGGTTGCGAAATTGTACTTAACAATAGGTTTTTCGTATTCTTATTTGTTCACTTCACTGGACCATCATTGTTTATGTGTAAAAAACGAATGTAGTAGTTTTGATAGTTGGCTAGATTGTGCTGGATGGACATTATCCGAAATCAGATTATTCTCGCCATAGTTAGAAATGATCACCTGTCTTACCACCTTTGTGGCGACTCAAAGGAGAGATTTGTGATTGTAATGTGTAGTGGTAAACATCACATAAACATAATTCGTTTGATTTAATTTGACGTTGTTCGTTTGTTTCCATTGGTTTGCGTTTCCTACCTGTTATGGGGGAAAAAAGAAAAATGTAAAATAAAAAATCTGAAGGCCAATGGTTAGTCTAAAATAGTTTCAGTATATTTTTTTTTAGAGTAATTTGATTCAGTACAATCAAATTATATCGCAAAAGAAAACCTTTTAACACCTACTAATGGCAAGTGTATTTGAGGCGTATTGAGAAGGTCTACTTTAATTTAAAAATAACCGGTAATGAACCTGAATGAAGACATAGAGGTTTCCAATCTATTTATTTTGTATCGAGTAATAGATACTATGAAAACCTGTGTGTGTGTCTATGTGTGTGCGTGTGTTTGTCTGTCTGTCTGTGTGTGTGTGTGTGTGTGTGTGTGCGTGCGTGCGTGCGCGCGCGCGCGCTCCCGCGCACCAGGTTATGTGAAATTCTGTGCGTTACTGACCTGAATTAAAACTGCTGTTTATCTCAAACATAGAAACAACGCATTTATGCAAGAAATCAAATTATATAGATCTACTAAAAGGAACGCCATTGTTATATCCAACAATGTAAGTTATATCCCCTTTATGACGGCAATGAATGCCCACAATTTATATAGCCTACCTGAATATGTTCTGGGGCAAATCGTAATGAGGATATTATAGACTATAAGGCACACTATGACACACACACTCTAAAATAACTGTGTGATTTTTGCCAGAATTTGTCCTTGGTGTGCGATGAGTTGAGGGGTGTGTGTGTGTGTTTGGACAAAAGAAAAGAAAATTCCATGTGTAAACAATTGAACTGTTTATTATTTTTTACACATATAAATAAACGTAGCTAGCAACTTATATTTCATTCATGTTTTTGTATTTACATAATATGTAAATGAAAAGAGAGCGAAGCAATGAAGACATGCAATTGACAGATATTTTTATTTCACTCCAAAGCTCCTGGGAGACGCAACGGAAGGCAGACATACAGCCGTTACCAGACTCTTGAGCTAGAGAAAGAGTTCCTCTTCAACCCATACCTCACACGCAAGCGCCGCATTGAAGTGTCCCACGCGCTGAGCTTAACTGAACGGCAGGTGAAGATCTGGTTTCAGAACCGCCGAATGAAGTGGAAAAAAGAAAATAACAAAGACAAATTTCCGGGCCAGAGAGGAGAGGCTGAAGCAGAGGCCGAAGAAGAGGGCAACGAGGACGGTGAGGTGGAGGAAGGAGAAGACAAGGAAACGGAAGAGAAAGAGGAAAGCAAGGAGTGATTTTATGGTCTTTTTTATGGTTATATGGCAGATTTTGAAGAGGTCTCGCGAATGGGCAATGAAAGAGAAGAAGCGCCAATTTTATTACAAACAGTTGGGTCAAAAAGTGAGAAAATCCCCCTCCATAGAAAAGTACCCTGAAACCTGCCCAAAGAGGGAAAAAAGCATTTTTTTTTTTTTTTTTTTTTTTTTTTTACCAACACACGAGGACTTTTACCATTAGCGAAAAGTGGATCTGTGTATTTGACAAATTACTCAGAGACAGACTAACAGGAACACAATAACCCTTCGATTTATTTAGGGAAAATGTAATCAGCATGACAAGCATATAACGACAAGAGTTTAACATTTATTTCATACTTGATGAGGATGTCTGGGAGATAAAAATGATGCAACCAATTAAAATAATGAAATAATTGCATCAGCTTGTCACTTTTAAAAACGTTTGGTCTTGTATATAAAATCAAGCCACAACATGCTGACATTACAATTCAAATTGACAGAAGAATAGATTGTGTAACACTATTTCTGCAATCCGAATATGGCAATATTGCATTAGTGCTATGTGTACTGAGAAAGGGGATGGCAAGTGTAGAAAATGCATTCTGTATTACATACTTTATCGATTACTTAACTGTTCTTTATTGTTATTCTATGTGAGTGGGCGAGGCTACAGTTTGTATTTTTTCGATTATTTTATTGGTCTCACCAGAGATTGCAATCGTTTGAAAATCTCGAAAGAAGCTACCTAATCATGGGAAATTTGCAATATACATTTCTACCTAGAGATTTCATAGACTCTTGTTTTGTAGTATTAAACCTAAGTTATGTAACTTACCCTTTTAATCACTTATTATGATTATCGAGCTTTTTGAAGTCTTTGGAAGACACTAATAGCTCGAAGCCAATCTTAACTATGTTAAAAGATTGTACCACGGCACTACCTAAAAACAAAGTTTTGCTTGCAAGAATGAATTATTAATTTATTCTACATGCTGCTTTGTTGAAATTATTTAGACATTTCCCCCAACAACTTAAACTGCCTATAGAAAATGCACATTTATGTGTAGATGAACAAACACGCTAATTACTACCCTACCTTATCTAAGGAAAGAGAGTCATTTATCGTGCTGGTGTTATAGCGTAGATTTTGAATTGCACTGAGTATAACCTTCATGTACGTCTTGTAATATCTTGCTGTTATCAATATGCTCGTTTTACTTGTGTTCCTCGTGTGAATATAGACAAATTCGTGTGTGTCTACGCCATTGTTGAAATCAACTGAAGAATAAACAAGATGGCTCATTCTATCACGTCTCATTTATTTATTTACTTGTCTGGATCCACTTGTTGAAGTTACAAAATACCAAAAACCTGCTTCTTTTTGGTTTAAATTCATATTAAATACGACACTTAATGTCTTTTTAAAGTAGCCTATATATTTCATGTTTGTGGTGTCTGAAATGGCAAATGCAACCAACAATACTCCACCATTATGATGTTTTTATAATTGAAAACTTTTCAAGCTTTGAAAGATTGTCTCCACATATCAAAAAACAATGCAACTCGATCTCTAGCAAATAATCAAAGGCTGACTTTAGGGGTTTTAAGGGCTTGATTTTTGAATTTCCCGTTTAATAAGAAATTTTGTTATCAGTCCAAGCAAAATGGCGTGATCAACTACATCATTTAAAGCAGATCATATACTAAATTGTGCAAATAAACATCATGCTTTTATCATGCAATTGTTGTTTTATTGTCAGGTACTTAGTATGTCAAATTTCAACATAATCAACATATATATATATATATTTTCCCAGTTTCAGTTATTTATTTTGAACAATTCCACCTCACGTAACCACATATCAGTACCAGTAACATTTCCAAATGATTGCACAGTGTGTGAATCACTCAACTTATTTCTTGTCAAAAGTAAATAATCTTTTTAAAAGTAATCCTCTATAATGAATCAAGGTTACTGAAATCCTGTAAATGTAGGCTATATCCTCAAAAATACAACATACTCTTTTTACATTCTTAAAATTTAGTCTTCTCTTGTCCAGCAAACAGACCAATTTGTTGTCCAACAAAACATGAACCTTCCGTTCCATGGACGAGGAATACTGTCTTTCGTACTGTCTATACATAAAAAAAGCAAAATTGAAAGACTTATTTAATGCAACTTTGGATGTTCACTGAGAGAGGACACGCGAGCTAGAATATCGTCAATGTCATTGCCTGTTTTATTCAAAGACGAAAGGATCCATGAGCAATATTTACAGTACATGTGCCTTACATTGCATTCTTTTAGCAGACAACACAAATCTGACAGAATATGCCGTAGTAACAGGAGAAATCTAATTAGTCGCTACTAAGATGTGTTTAATGCAGGTTTATGATAATGCTTTGACATTTAAAATGTCTAAAATATTACTATCGCCATTAAAATCCTAATAAGGCCTACCTTATGTGCGAGAGTTCAAAAGTGTTGTCTCTTTTACAACTTTTAATGGCAGGTCATAACAGTAGTCTAGTGCCCAATAAAGTAGCCGCACTTAGGCTGATGATGCCATCACAAAAACTAGGCTAATATAAACAGAATATGGATATAATAATAGAATATTAGAATTTATTTTCAATAGCAACGAGATTTTTGGGGGGTATTATAGGCAAATAGTTTTCAACGAGCCAAACCACAGCCAAGCAAGGTATTTCATATGTGTAATATTTCTAGATGTTTGTTGATACGAACGAATATTACAATTCTGTATCTTAAAACAGATACAATTGATTAAAGTGTAGCTATATGCATCGCTTAAGATCTTGAGACGTATTCTGATACAATGATAAACTGATGTAAAGTTTTTTTTTTTTTAATGCAAAACGCATAAGATTCTTGAACATTTTCTTGCGTTTGCATGTACACAATATAGGCTACTATTGCTGATAATAATAATAATTAACGTAATTGTTTATTTTACTCTCCTTTTGTTGTTGTGGTGTTGGATGGTCCCCTGTTGTAAAAAAAAAAAAAAAAAAAAAAGACATTTTAGTTCATGCATAGACCTTTTCAGGAAGTTCCGGTGGTAGTGACAATTGCAGTGGTCATTGTCCATCCGCCTTGCCTTTGTATTGCACTGCTGTTACATTCCAAATGAGGGCTTTACTATACCTGCAGTAAACTTTATTGGTGGTGTAAACCCGACAGTGTCGCATCCGGGCAGACGTTTTTGCCTTTTGATTTCTGTGCAGTGCAGACAGGCTAGAACAAGACACAAGGAAAGCAACGTGGACGTGGGACTGCTTTAAGTGTATGTACGCAAGGGTGCATGTATATGTTTGTGTGATTTTTTTTTTTTTTTTTTTTTACCTTTATGAGTGGAGGTTGTCATATTTGTACACATATTTACATTCTGCTTATGACTGTGCTAGCAAATTAGAAAAAAATAGTGAAAAGGAACGAATCAAAGGGAAAAACCTTACCCCGCTCATGGCTATGTTCGTTAATGTAAGTATTTGTGCATGTATTTATTATTATTTTATTAGAGTGCAGTATTCAATATTTGTATATCCATTTGAATTCTGTTTATATTTGTGGTATAAAAACTAAAAAGATAGGAGTGAGTGAAAGAAATCAATTAGGCCTAAAGGAAAAACTTACACAGCTTACATAGAGTTCGTTAACTTTTACCGATTGGTTTAGCCAAAAAATCGTTTAGTTAATAGGCTATATTAATGTCACAAAATAGCTTTGGCGTTATATTGTCTTGGTTGGCTTTGTTTTTGCTCAGTTGCAACTGTTTCCATTTTTTACATGTTACAAATAACTATTTGAAGAATATCTCATGTAGTTTTCTTTAATGCTATCAACTTGCAATTAATGATTCTGATTCCAATCAATTAAGCCAACCAATCAAGATCATATAACGAATTTCGTTTAAAGAAAACAAATGACCAGCAACTACGGTGATACATACGCTAGCTTTTGAAGAATAACGTAAAGGTTTAGCAAAACATAGGGTTTTTCTTACTTGCACCATAATACTGTACATTTCTGTACTTTGACATTTTCAGACGTGTCATTTTCAGAACTGTTACAGTTAAGCTTGATCATCATCATTCAATCAACATCACTGAACATCATTGAATCAATAATCATATATATTTGATTTTTTTTTTTAATTTAATAAAGCAATATTGTCTGACAGAGAGAAGTGTTCATTTTGCATTACTATTAGTTGTTCAGTGCAGACATTTGACATCACATGAAAATGTCAAAAGTTTTTTGTAAATACATATGATTAAAAATACAAACCAATATACAAATATTAAACCTTGTTTTGTTTTCTTTTGCAAACGCCTCTATACACAATGAATACATGCAAATGTAACTTTAAGATAATTTTGTGAAATAAGATTTTGACAAAATTAATACGCATGAGCTCTGTCCCATGATCTTTATAATTACTTTGCTCTTACAAATTCTTTTGAAATGATCATGTGATTGTTTTAACTTTTTCTTAAACAAGGAGAACTATCTGTCTCCCAAAGATTCTGAGTTATAATGTGCTCCGAACTGCTGCAGACATAAACTCAACTAGCTTCTGAAAACGACTAGCCCAAAACAAAATCTCTAAAGGGTCAAATGGGGTAAATAACCTGTGGAAATGACCCCATGGTTAAAAAAAGATTTGCTGCATTAAGATTTTTAAACATTTAATTATGAATATTAATACTATTTTAGTGTGTGTGTGTGTGTGTGTGTGTGTGACGTGGGTATACAAGACAATGGGTATTTCCCTTTTATATTTAAACATTCTGATGAGCAAAATAGGGCTTGCACAGGTTACCAAACACCTAATACATTTTGCCCATTATAGCCCATCAATACTGTTTCACAATTTTCATAATACCCAGTATCGAAAATTTTTCAGCATTAAGCTTTTAATAGTATCCTATTGGACTAATTGGACTTGTGTTTTTCACAATAATCTAGCCTATATGACGAATATAAAACTGGTTTATCAGGGCTATCAACTTAGCAAACAAAAAAAAGGGAAAAAGAAAGAGGAAAATGGGAAATGCGATCTTTGAGAGAGGGTGAAACGTAACACATTCCTAGTTGTTTAGAGGGGGAATTTACAGCTAAGTAATAAAAGTTTACGACTGAATACACGCGGTCATTGGTTGCGTCAGACCACGTGGTTCTCACTCTATGAACATGAACTTTGTGCTGTTGTCTTCCACTGGATATCCCCATCTATCGACTTGCGAGCTCGCTGTGGTGTTGAAATGATCTTAGCACCAGACATTTTTCCCGTTTTCTGTTTGCTTACTATCTCAGGCGGATTTTTAAAACGCTCTATAACACACCATCTTGTCTCGTCTGCTTCATCGCTAGTAATGACTGACTGTCCTCAGACGTCGCCGCCTCCCCAGTCTCCTTTCTACCTATCTGATCCCCTAGAGGGGAAACAGCACTGTTAGCTGGAGCTTGAGGGGTTTAGCGGGGGTAAATATGATCATTTCACCTCGAAAGATTAACATTTTTAAGAGTACAGGAGAATGGGATCTAGATCCTAGTGCCGTTGCCTAGAATGATCTGCTGCTGTACACCATCGAACGTGCGTCACACAGACAACAGCGAACGCTGGTAAGTAAATGATTCTACGCTGCTTATTGGCTTCTTACAGATGTGTAGCTACACAATACGGAGATTTGACAGTGCTGTATTCGAGTCAAACAGGATGTTCAAGAGGGGCATGCAACATATGTAAATGTACATTCACTGTGTCGTTTCCCTTAATTATTTATGGATTGTGAACGCTCAGCCTCGTTGACAAGTGACTTGTGTTGTTGCTTTATGGTAGGCTACTATTGTTGATTATTAATTGTCTCGATGAAAATGAATATATAGTCCAAGTAAGTTGTCCAATCGGGTGTGGTTTTGGGTTAATGAGTTTACTTTCAAACAGTTAAATACACGCCTTATATGTGTTTGATTGTGGTTATTTGATACGGAGCTTTCTGTAGCCTAATATTTGCATTATTTTTTCTATAAAGGACTTAATAGTATAGCTTTATAATGATGTGGAAATTAGATAGAAAACAAACTCGAACGTCAGGCCTTTTACAAAAAAAAATCTATATTCAACCCATATTATGTGACTATGTGACATTTATCGGGCTGTGAGTAGCTATTCGTGCCTTATTTTCTTACTAGATTGTATTTTATGTGATTAATTACACTGGAAAATGTGAATTATTTATGAGTGAGATATGCATGAGTGAGTTATATTTTGAGAGACATGGTTATACAGTAACTATAGTCTCGTTAACTTGTATCCAAACGGATGTATTCTGGTTGTGTGTGTCTGATGACAAACGGGTGTCGTATACATTCATTTACATGCTTACCTACTCACATAATGCGTAAACGGCTTGTGTTACATAGCAAACAACTGATTAAACACTCTAGACATATCTTAATATTTGTTACGGAGTCAGGATCAACAACATCTCCCTCTCTCGCGCGCGCTCTCGCGCTCTCTCTCTCTCTCTCTCTCTCTCTCTCTCTCTCTCTCTCTCATGCACACGTGTTCAATCATCCAACACTGTCATTCAGTGAGGACTAAATCAAACAACACTGCCACCTTGTGCCTGCTCCATATGCAAGGCATTATACAGAGCCTAAAATCAGTAAGGGCAACTGCCCACATAAAATTCAGATCTTAATTTTCATGTGGGAATGTGCCTGGCATTTGCTGGTGTTTCTGCGTAAAAAGTTTAATTGATAGAAATTACATCATAAATATATGTCAAAAGCATTGCTTTACTAGCGTTATTAACATACAGATTAATTATAATAATATACAAATTAGCAAAAATGTTCAAGAAAAATATTGTATTATATGTCTGTATGGTGTCTTTTAGCAATTAATATTAATAATCAATTATTAAAATAATAAAGACATTTCAAAACACAAATACAGAAACAGTCCGTCTACTTTTTTTTAATTTATTTTTTATTAGTTTTATGGTTGTAATGAGACAGTATTGACAAACATGAAGCTTTAAATGTAATGTAATAGCCAGTGAGCTATGTTATTATGGGGTAGCATGTTAATAAAATCCTTTGGTTATCCGTTGACCCCAAAAAACTAGAGCTGCGATCTTCCGTCATGGGCCTCTTGAAATCCACATGTGCGGCTAGACTGGGGGAAACAAAACACAAAAAAGAGTCAATAATAAAACTAGTTGTCATGAACATGCAGCTGCTGGTAAAGCATTTTTTTTTTTAGTAATAGAACTGTTAAAAAGAAAAGTTTTACTTATGTTGTGTTTATTTGTGAAATTAGAAGTGTGTATGAACACAGAAAAAAATTTATAAAAGAAACAGATAATCTCATTTATAGAGCTAGGCTAGGTTTGTGTCAACCAATTTTTGTATACTTTTTTTTTTTTTTTTTAAACTGGATTGGTAATTTATTAAGGCAGAATGCTTCTGTGTGGGCTCGCATATGGTTCGTCGATGTGCATGTGTGTATTTGTGTGTAAGTGAGAGAGAAAAAGCGAGTGGAGGGCGGGGTTGTTCTACTGTGAGTCTCCTCTTTGCCTCGGGATATTGACTGTCTTTTGTTTGCCATTAAAAATGGAGTCTATTTAACTAATCCTTATGCCTGCACGTATATAAGGTGCATGAGATTTATTCATTTGTGTATTACAGTTATTCTAGCAAAGTTCTAAACAGGTTTATGAAATTGACACATTTATTGCCATCTGACTATCATTTGAGTAAACTTTGGGCCAATCTCGTGTCTGCCACCGCTATTGAATTTGAATCATAGAAGGCATAATTCAGTTGCCACGAAAATGAAAACAAATTCCAGGCGAACTTTCAATTCCAAACATTTCCTTACAAGAACCGCAGGGCAATGTGAGTTAGCTCTACTTCAAAACGTCTTATTCATGGAGGTCATTACGCGGCCACATAATTTCACAGAATTATCTTGTGCTAGTTAAAAACCATAATGCCCCTTCGGGTCGTGTGTTGTTATAAGTGCTTAGCTGCACATGAGAGCTCTGTTATAGCTGTCACGTTACTATTATGGATTTTGTTTTCGCATAGATACATCGACATAGATGACAGGGTAGGAAAGTTGGGCTTGGATAAGAAAGCTAGAAGACTCATCATTGGAATTTGCAATTGTGAACATCCGTTACAAATAAATAGGCCAATGATAACATTCATTTAACTCTGGAGAATGTGCAGACTAGGCCATTGCCGAGCACAGTTAGGATGTGCATAGCTTGCTTTTTTCCAGATCATCATATCACGTAAATTACGCATTGGAAGTAAGGACGATTTTGGCGGACGTTAGTGCGTAGTTTCGTCGAGTGTAAAGAGAATACAGGCCAAACGGGATGTCTATTTATTGCCTCTTCAAACGCTAAAACACAACCGTGCGATTTGTCTTAAGGGCTGCAATAAAACACTTAAAGCTCTTTCTCTCCAGTCACATCAACATACCAACTGCAGACTGAGTGTGGTGTGTTTTACTCGCTACTTCATTCACAAGACTGATGCTGTAAAATAGATCACGATATTAAAAATCTCCCCATCAAAGGCTTTCAGTTCAAAGTCGTTGGAGCAATATTGAACATCAAAGAGTCAGATATATCTATAGATACAACTTACACTTACTAAGGCCTATGAGAGCTCAATACCACCAAACTACACGTATGAAAATAGCATAGTGAAAACTATTATATGATTTAAGAATTGATAATGCATCTCTGATTTGTTTTCAACATGCGCTTTGCTGTTTCTATTTTAGCTTAGCCTACTAGTTTAATAAAAATGTAACTGAAATATTTTTTAAAATGTAATTTAGAATATAATTATTGCTGTGAAAAAATATATTACATTTCATATATTTGAACTGGCAACTGTTCAATTTCCACAATCTAAAATAGGCTGTGACTGAAATATGGTAAAACGTGCGCACACGCTTTTCACGCAGGAAATATTTTTTATTACTGTTATATATTACTTTTATTAGTTTCTTTTCACAGTATACATGGTGTAATATTGTATAAATTAAATCATAGTAACACGTTAAGTTCCACACCGCCATATAGACTACTATATATTTATTGTATTAATTTAGCGGCATGTAATTCATGTTTTTATTACTTTTATTGCAGACCGGTTAAAACTGCTACTATTAATCCTACTACTATTATTAATATTGTTGTTATTATTATTGGTATAAACATCAATGAATTAACTTCGGAAGATAATTAATCATATTCATATGCAGTAGCCGTAAACTGATCAAAGAGCACTTACCATACTGATGTTTAGATATTCCTAGTAGATATTCATGCCTAGTAGAGTTACATTTTGTCGATCTCAAATATGACAACCCATCAAAAACATTAATCCTTGATATTGATTAATACCGGTTTTATAGCTACGAATACAAAGAAAAATTGTATGCATTTAATCAATCGTTAAGCAGATTAGCCTGTTTTATAGCTGTTAAATGCCTTTTCTCACTGTCGGGCTGGAAGTAAATTTTACTGTTCTGTCAATCTCGTGTTTTGCGCACCTCTTTCTAAACCACTGTTTTTGGCCTCACACGTTCCGTCATGTGGCCTGCATTAAGGTCATGGAGCATACCCTAACCATTCGGTTAAAACTAGTCCTTTTCCCACTACTGATTCTTTGAACATGATAATATATAAATTGACCATTCCATTAATAGCTGCAAGCATTTAATAAAAGAAAACAGTTATATTTGTATAGTTCAACAGATCTTTGGCAAATATGATCACTGTAAGAGATTCTGAAAAAAACAAATAGCTAGAAATAAAATGAATACAGTCAACATGTACTTAAATTTTGTAAAGATATCTCACAGCATTATTTTTTTTATTCACAATCATTCTGCATACACTAGAAAGTTAAATGCTAAAAAATTAGCAGCTTTCTGTCTACAAGATAAGAGACTCGCTGCACAGCCCCCATACATTCAAAGGGGTAATTGCCTCAGAGCTGGAAGTCCTCAGTTGGGTTTGTGACTTTTATGGCACCAAGGCGCGTTTGACGCATTCTTTAGTAAGATGCCCCTTCCCCCCTCCTTACTCAGGTTCTTTTTACCATTGAAATTATCAATACATTACAAATGGGGAAAGGAAAAGAACAGACGTTTCCCCTTCAGCGCAGTGAAAGCCCGAGGAAATAGAGATAGAGAAACAAACGTTATAGGGAGATATCTATTGAATAACAAAAGAATAGTGTGGTCCTTTCACTTGGTGACTGACGACAATGCAGTTAATATGTCTATTAATATGATATAAAATGTGAATCATCAGATATACCTATTCACAGTTTTGTTTTAAATGAAATTGCGAAGTGCATCTTAAAATGGAGGGTAAACAAAATCGGCGTAGATAACGCGTGTAGATAAGCCGTGTGGCAATTAGCTCTTGGTCATTTTCTTTTTTAAAACAAAGAGTTCTGTTAATGTAATTGTAATGGTTACAATCTTAGTTATATCATCTGCACAGTAGTTGTAATAAAGTAATAAAGTTGCTGCGCCAAGAAGACCTGAATATAGGCTAGTTAGTATTGTCATGTTATAAGATATAAAAATATACATACACGTCAGCGACAGTAAGCAATTGTAAAAACCCATCTTTCAGGTAATTAACTGAGAGGAAAATTAGCTCATTGTAAAATGCATGATTCTCCAGGATAAGTCTTGATTTACCTTCACAATACACGTGGAGAAGCTTTATACCGACACAGAGAACAGATTAACTCGCTGATTAATGCACAAAAAGACGTAATTCATTGTTCGTGTGAGTGCTTATTCTGTATTTGTGTGTGTGTTTACTTAAACTTTATCAACTGAAGCCACAAGGATAAGAAGCTACAAGCTCGATATTCCTCCGTACACAGCGCATTCAATTGGCTGAAAGTGGTCAGGTGACGCTGTCATATTGTCCTTCCATGAGCCAAGCCTTGGCTATAACACTTGCTTTGCGCGTCTTAACCGGAGACTGGAAATTAATATTATTGAAATCCTTCTGAAGTTCATTTGAAAGAGAGTTAGGAAAGCAGGCGGGAGACGTGTGTATGTGACAGAAGGAAGCAGACCCCATAGCACAAAGAACGAAAGTGTGAGATTAAGAGAGGGGAAATAAGATAGGAGGGTGAGTTGATGAGAGGGCGATAGGAAAGGTATGAATTCGTATTTCGCGAACCCGTCGCTCTCGTGCCATTTATCTGGTGGGCAAGAGGTTTTGCCCAACATGCCACTGAACACGACCACATATGATTCAGTCAGACATTTTTCGTCTTATGGCACCACAGTGACCCAAAACCGGATTTATGCGTCCCCTTTCTATTCACCTCAAGATAACGTTGTGTTTGGATCAAGTCGAGGACCGTACGAGTATGGATCTAACGTGTTTCTTCAAGATAAGGATGTGCTTCCCAGTTGCAGACAAACTAGTATGGGACTCAGTGCGCAGAGCCACGTTGCCCAGGAGTACAACCTGGAACAAGCTCGTGCAGGAACGCAGGATCAGAAAGGGAACAACATTCAGATCTACCCGTGGATGCAGCGCATGAACTCGCACAGCGGTGAGTTTTTACAGCGACTTGGGACATACCCTGGTGGAATTGGGCTGTTTTACGATACGTCCTATCAACAGAGTAGCTACATTTTATGGCCTCATAAACCACTACTAAATCATGAGACTATAAAAGCCCCCTTTTCCAGAGAGGGGAATCCCATTTGGCTACCTCCTTTAATACTCGAGTGCCAAAATTATTTCAAAAACTTGTGCAATAAGTGTGAACGCGTTAGAAAAATATACAACGAAAAGTACATTTTGAACCATTTTAAGAGCATGCACTACTATGTTAAAAATGTAGCTTAACTCGTCCGATGTACTGTTTGAAAACACACGATATAGCAAAGTTGGTAAAAAGAAATGTTTTAGAAATCGAAACAAGTTTCGCGTTGCTTTGTGTCTGTAATATGGGTCAAATTCTGCGTATATAGGCTACATTTGTCAAATTGTTATATTAGTTACCTTATAAAATAAATGTTAAAAATTGCACCAAGTGAATTATTCCACCGGGTCTGTTTTATTTAGCCTTTAATTAAGAATGTATCTGTGTAAACTCTTCTTTAAATTTATTTTCACTTTTCCCCACAACAGGAGTTGGGTACGGGTCAGACAGAAGAAGAGGTCGCCAGATTTATTCCAGATACCAAACCTTGGAACTGGAAAAAGAATTTCACTTCAATCGGTATTTAACCAGACGCAGACGCATCGAGATCGCCAACGCTCTGTGCCTAACCGAGCGTCAAATCAAAATCTGGTTCCAGAATAGGCGCATGAAATGGAAGAAAGAGACCAATCTAACTTCTACTGTACCGGGGACCGAATCAACGGGTACTCCTCAAGACACCGAGAAGGAGACCGAGGAGGAAACCGAGGAAGCTAAAAAAAAAGATTAGGAAATCAATTTCCCGTTCTCGAACGCCTGTTAACTGCAACGTAACTACCTAAACGGAGAATTTGCAAATATTAATGCATGGACTATATACTCTGCTATTCCTTTTGACTGCCCCCTCCTCCTCCGACCTGAACACCATACTCAAGCTCTTCTACTACCACCACGCCACTAACATATACACACGTAGAAACAAATGGAGAGATTGAGAGAGAGAAAGACGCACATGTTATCTACCATAAAGCAATTCACTTCTCTTTGTATTGAAAATAGTTCCTTATTGGCTGCGTGATGACAATGCCACAGCTGAAATATTTGTGTGGTTCTAGTATTATCATGTTGCTATATAGGCTAGTAGAAAATTACATTAGATGAAAATGTATTCGAATTTGATTAGTAGGCTACGTCTCCCAAACTATTAAGCCTCTTAACTGTACCCTAAGCATTCCAGAAGTGAAGGAAACTTCTTATATGCACATTCAGTTTTTTTGTGGATGCATATTTGTACAATGAAACAAACACTGACGGGATGAATTATACTACCTAAATCCTTAATACGTGTTATTTTCCTTTTTTTTGTTTTTTTGTTAATATTACTTTTGCCTCGTCAGTGTTCTGTTGTTCAAAATGCCGCTGTACTGGCACATTAACTATGGAGAGAATTTCAAGAAAAATACATTTCATCATATTGTAGTTGTGTGCATATAAACTTGTCTTAAAGTGAGAATTACACTCATATGAAAACAAACATATACCTTGGTACGCAATTATATTGTTTGTGTAAACTGTGTATTATTTAATAAAATTCTTGAAAACAAAAACCAGTATTGTCTTCATTTTGACTCCAGCTTTGCGCTCATCACGCATCATAAAGGGTTTCAGAACTGAGTAAACTTATGAGACTTTAAACACTTGTTCGTTTTGAAGTAGCTTTTATTTACGAACTTTTATTTAGGCCTACATAATTTTGTGAGTTTGTGAGCAATTCAAATCCAAATAAATTAAATTCACGGTTACATTGGTGTATATGTTGGTGTGTCGTTCAAGTGTACTCCATTTAACTAAAATTTAATCTGCCCAACTATTTGAATGGAATAATGCAACCTGATTGTTGTTAATACCTAATGATTAAAGTAGCTATGTGACGACTTAGAGACGTTTCTAAGCAAATAAAGCATTACTTATTTCATGACAGCGACAATGCTTGATTGACAAAACACTTCTAACCACATTTGCCTTGCATCTAGTGGCACAACGCTGAATCAGTTGTGCGATTAAAAAAAAAAATACATGTAGTTTTGGGATGCCGCTGCAACAAATGCAAACACATTGACGCAGTTAAGAATAATTTATGATCATAATCGGAATTAATTTCGCAAATACTTAAGAAAAAAGTAACACACACGAAACAACCAGAAACTATTACTGTAAAACAGGAGAAACACATATTTGTCATATATGTAACTAATGTGATAATCGTGTACTCCATATTCTATTTATATCGACTTGACATTTGATTTGTCAAAACATCGTATCGCATATTATCTTGTTCATCATCTTGTTTGCACGTGTGTGTGTGTGTATGTGTATGTGTGTGCGCGTGTGTGTGTGAGGCCGCTTTGTCCAGTATTAAACGCCAGATGACGCTCTTGTCTAACGGTCTCGCCCTTTTTAGCCCAGACCCTTAGATGATTTCCATACCGAGAAGTTATCGGACACGTTTCAATGTCTATCAATAACCTCCCGGGGATCAAGCCAATTTATGACTGGCCAGGAGCTGCACGTGATTCTATTTAAACATTCCATATTTGGGCATTACGCGTCGTATCAAGAAAAAAAAGAAAATGATTTCCTCCACCTATAAATCCTGCTCTTTTTTAGGACAAGCCTAACGTCCTCTAGAAATACAAATAAAGTCCAATAAACAAATAAAACTTCTAAACAACTTATGTATACTTTATTAGCTGATTCAGTCTCTGCTGCGACCGGGTGCTTTTTGTGACTCTCTCCAAGGTTACTGTATTGTTTTGGAAACAGAATGAGCTCATACGTTGGAAATTCTTTTTCTAAGCAAACGCAAGACGCCTCCTCTTGTAGAATGCACACTTTTGGCAACTATGGAGCTCACTCTGAGTTCCACGAGTCCAATTACGCGTACGAAGGACTTGATCTCGGCGGATCCTTCAGTTCTCAAATCCCCTCCAACTCTTTGAAACGGGAGGCGATAAACACAACCGACCGTGCAAGGACCAGTGCAGCAGTTCAGCGAACACAGTCCTGTTCAGCTTTGGGCTCTCGTAGCTTTGTAAGCACTCACGGGTACAACCCCCTCAGTCACGGACTGTTGAGCCAAAAAGCCGAGGGGAATATGGAAGTTCTGGAGAAGCCCAGCGGCAAGAGCCGCACAGACGATATCAAAATGGAGACTACTTCAGCGATAAAGCAACAAACTAATTCGACTCAGCGTCAGAACCAGTCGCAGCCGCAGATATATCCGTGGATGACAAAGCTACACATGAGCCACGGTAAAGTTACGTTTAAAGTTTGTTTTAGAAAAGAGGAGAAACTGCACGCATCTCATCCTCGTCATTGCATCTCCTTCCTACGTTTTGTCGCTCCATATTTTTCCTCTTGAGTTTTATAGGCCAAACGCAGGAAATAATAAAACTAGCGGCCGTAAATTTTATGACAAAGGCATCTATTGCTCGTAAACCTGTCCTGTTACTGTGAAGAGGTGATCTCCGGTCAAATTTATGGAGAAATAATTGGTTAAGAAAAGCAAAAAAGATGATTACATATAAATTTACGTATTATTTCTTGCTTTAAGCATTAAAGGGAGTTTACATGTTATTCAAGTAAAGTGGGATTTCAAGCGAATCTTTGTATACACATAGCTACATTATCTAGCAGTAGCCTACTTATGTTTCCGGTTAGTTGCACTCTGCACCGCTGGAGTAGTAAAGCAAAGTACTACAGCAAAAGTATAATGCCAGTAGTGAGGCCGTGTCTTTTTATTTGTATTTTTTAATTATTTATTTTTGTTCAGCTCTTACGATATTTTGGGTCAGGACATGTTAGGAAGCTCGTGGCCTTCACACATTTATGATTATTATGTTTCATCATGTTTGTGTTATTTCTGTGCATGACACTTTCTAATTTCAGAATAAATAAATATTAGCGCCATACCACCTGTCCACTGTTTTCATTTTGGACTTTATAATGCTTGATGTATCCATATTACATTGTATGGATTGTGTTTGGTGGCAACTTCATCAATGATTATGAAAGTAAATTTCATAGTAATATGCATGAGGACGATAGTCGATAAAATTTGACATATAGGTAACCCAATATCTTTCTGATGCCACCTCAGAATCTGACGGTAAAAGGTCACGAACCAGTTACACCCGGTACCAGACTCTGGAGTTGGAGAAAGAGTTCCATTTCAACCGATACCTCACACGTCGCAGACGTATCGAGATTGCCAATAACCTCTGCTTGAACGAGCGGCAAATTAAAATTTGGTTCCAGAACCGTCGCATGAAGTGGAAGAAGGACTCAAAGTTGAAAGTGAAAGGAGGACTATAAATAATGTGGTGCACGGCTTCAAATGAAACAACCTGAAAATAAAGGCAGCGTTAACTTGTACTGAAACAACAAAGGATTTAAAAATAGATTTTGTTGTTGACAACAGTTGATGTTTTTCATTTGTCTACAATATCATGTTGTTATGTGAATATGTCCACATTTTCGATATTATTTATTGATAGTGCTCCCTCCCGGGAGGTGCTTATTTGAATAATGTATAAGCTTAAACTTTATTTGAATATGCCTTACTAAAGTCACTTGTATCAATAACCTACATAATATACCAAGGCCTGCATCCAGTTACGTTGACTTAAATGTAAGTGCAAATAATGTGGTGCTTTGCTTGAACATTAATCAATCTCCCCATTGCATATTGCATTTTGATGGAACTTGTCTTTTTATCCATTGTACTTTCTGTCGTAAATACATCTATACAACTATAATACTCACACAAGGATGGTAAACCGCACTCCATGATAATAATGCAACAACTGTAGTGTCATATTAAACGCTGTCTATCATGTTGTCTGTCAGCCAGCAGCCAAATGGTAATTTTATCTTGAGGATAATGTCTATTGAAATATTGTGGAATCAGAACATTTTGCTCTTTTATTGAATGTTTTTTGGGGGGGCAAATTTTACAGGCAGGTACCTTGGCATTTCTTTCTATACACTCTACTCTATATAGGAGTGGCTTATGCCTTTCATACCAACCAAACTACACGACCTACTTTTCCGTGAACCGCATTTGAATGATCCATTATTTTTGTTATTCTAACCGTTTGTTTTCGAAGTTTCATTGGCACTTTTACAGACATTAATTATTACAGTAACCAGATTAAATTGCCAATAGTGGCAACATATCAGAAAGTTTTGTCAGCCATCTGTGCCCAGTGAAACTTCCAATGTGGTATCATTGTAAATGAACTCGATGAAACGTAAAGAATATACTATTTGTCTGTTAAAGCAAAAGTAATGATTCTTTCTGTACACAAATGCATTTTTTAATTCAAGGCCCGTTTGATACCTCGTGCAGAGTTAAGAGAAAACGTTCTGCGCGATTTAATATGATTTTGGTAAAAGAAAATATAAGTCTGCATGTGTATACTTCCAGTGATGAGACATGATTGAACTTTAACGCTCTGGTCACTTATTTACAGTAGCCCTTAAACGGAGGCACATAAAACTTTATGACCCCAATAAACTTTTACAGCACTTCCTCTCACCCATCAGACACTGACAACTGTTTCCTTTTTTAACAAATCGGCGGAAGTTTACACAAACATTTCAAAGTGACGTTTTGGTACACAAAACCCTTGAAAACAATAGTTTCCACTTTTAATCAAATACTGCGTGCAACTAAATTATAGTAAATATATGAAAATCCATTTTACTACACTGTTATTAATCGTCCTGCGTGTAAAGCATATCATTAAAGACCTTTAAAGTGAATTGCTCAAACCTTATTGTTGAAATTTGTCATTTAGATAATGAGACATGATGTTAGCCACCCTATGTGCAGAAATCACATAATCCAGGCCCATGTCAAACAAAGGACATAAGACTGCGTGTACAAAATGCTAATTTTCTACTGGCTCGTTCTACTCAGGTTCTTTTCTGCTTTACTGTTGGTTTGACACAGGCTATTTTTTTCTTAATTCATGCCTTCTCGGCGCTCTCGATGCAACCGAACATTTTAATCTCCGAGTTTCTTAAGTTTATGAATGCTAACATTATATACACACACTAAGCTGAAAATAAAAACAGTCAGCTAGTCAATTTATACTACTGTTTAAGAAGCGCTTTCATTTTAGAATCGTCTCACTCACCTATATTGGAGATTCAATGTAAATTTCCATGCTTCTTTCAATTTCTACACTCGCTATCTTGACCGAAAGGGCCACATTGCGAGTTACTGTGGTTACTATGTTGCTTTTTACACAAACCCCTCTTTTTTTTAGCTCTCTTGCCACGTATTTTGAAGTTTGAGGGTTATTTATGCCAATTGCCCAAAGCAGGACCAGTGAGTGGTGCAGGAAGAGCACGTGGGGTCATTAAAGTGGGTTTTATGGCCTGCAAGACCTGACAAACCCTCAATATATTTACATCATATATAATGTTAACTGTCCGTAATCGCAGCTGTTGGCTAGTCTTATCTCTGAGAGAAGGGCTTAGAGCCTGTTAGTGTGGGTTACTCGCGTCAGGGTCTGTAGAAGTTCGACTCTTCCAAATGGATCCCAGGCGGTTGCAGTAAGTTAATAATCTTGTTTTCCTCTTTTTAATTAAATATGTACTTTCCTCCGCAACGCCCTCGGGAATTAATCAAGGATGTAATTCAATAGTTCATGGAGAAATTGTGTCAAGTGGTGCGCAAATGTGTCCTCATCTGTTCAGTTTTGATCAATTTCAAACTCTAGAGTGTACGTTTGTGCATTTGTATATTACTGTTAATTTGGCGTTGATATGGAATTATTGTTCTGGCAGCAGCTTCAAATCTAATTCTGTATATCATGACTCATAGCCTATGTATTCAAAAACATCTTGTATGCCTCTTAAAAGCGTTGTGCATGTGTGAAGAGCGTTGCCTTGAGATTCACTTAAGTATTGGCGTTGTAGAATGTGCGTATATCAAAATACTCCACTTTTGGGCGGTGAAAAATGCTTAGTTTGTTCCTAGGATGTGTATGTTGTGGTAAAAGTGACGGTGAAGGACTGAGAAGCTAAGTGATCTTGTATTGGTTTGCAGATTAGAGCGCAGAACATAGATCTTTAGATCGGACATAATGTGGGGTCATGTGCAGGGCAGAGAAGATGTGGTGTTGTGTGGTGGGGTCATGTACAGGGCATTGTGGATGAAGAGTCACATGATTAACTAAACAAAAAAACATAACTGAAAAAAGTATTAAAATATACATTTTATTCAAAGCAAAATACATTTTTTTGACCACTGTTATTTGTAAGTTTTCAACACCGGATATTCAGTGGTCTTTATTTGACAGATGAGGCTCCACTTGACCATTATAATCATGGTATGAAAAGTTTAAGCCATATCTTACTTTATGATGTTGTGCTTGGAAACAGAATAAGTCAGACTCTGTTCATCCACAATGTTCTCTTTAATCTGTGCACAGCAATCATGGCTGAACAGGAACTCCACTGCCATCGTCATATACTGCTCTGTTTCTATTTAGTGAAGGCCTGTGGTATATTCTGAGAGTTATTTAAAATTAAAAGAACCAGTGCCTCAGTTTTGGCATTAGAACTAATTCAGGCCCTTTTGGTGAGCAAAGGTTATACATGTGTCCAAAAATAATTATGAAGAAAAACCAAGATAGAAAAGGAGGTTACTGACCTCCCAAACAGTTATGGTGATTTTTGTAATCTGTTAATAAGGGTCTGAAATGTATTTTTTGTCATTCAGTTGAGAATAAGTTGTAAGACGGCTTTAATTACAAAATCTGAAGAGTTTTAATAAATAAACCTGTGGATTGCAATTAATGTGCCATCATTTTATGTCTTTAACCATTTCGGTTCTGTTTAACCTGCTTTGTTAAAACAACATCCTTTAAATACCTTTCAAATGCCATTATTTCAGCAGAAAAAAAACAGAACATGACATTACTCTGAGATGTTTATATGATACGTCAGATTTGCAGATATTTCACAAAACAGCTATGCTCAGTCACTTCAATTTGTGGGGTCCAAACATTTGTGGAAAACAACAGAGTGTTGAGTAAAGACCTATTTCACTGATTGGTTCTGTCTTGTAAGCTGTGTCTGGTTGCAAATACTGCTGAGTTGTAAATTCCATGGCTTGCCAAAGTTCTTTCCTCCAGGCTTACTGTTAAAGAAACGCTGTTTTGTTTTTTATTTTATAAAGAAGAGTGGGAGGACAGTTTTAGCAGATATCAAAACAGTATTTGTAAAAGAATGTACTTGATAGAACTTCAGTTAGTATTAAGTTGGTAAACAGCTGTTTATACAAGTGTAGTCTAAGTGTATCTTATGTGATATTCTAACATAAACCTTGGCTAAACCAATCCCGTAATCAATAATTACTGTTGTGAATTATACACACATGTATAGAATGTATACAATGTCACACACAACACTTGAGATAATACAATTTAGTTCAGGCATGCAATTACACAATCCATTTTTATACAATGAAACAAATATAATAAAACAAAAAAAATGATATTGCTGAAATTTTCATTCATCTCTTTCATTCTCAATGTCCATTCGTTACGCCAGAAATCTTTCACTCAAATGATGTTGTGTTTAAGTGTTTATTATTTATGTGCATTATTATTGAAAGAACAACAAAGCTGACAATGACATAATATTATGAATGTACTTAGTTTCTTTTATCACATCAAAGCAGAGCTGATACCTGTTGGCTCATTTTTGGCTCAGAGCAGGTGGAGGTTTTACTCACTCAAGGTTGATTGAGGTGGATAATATTGCTTATTGTATGCTGACTAGAATAATAATCAGTGTAATGTTAAATTTACAGCATGTAACATTTTTGTGGGGTATTGGAAGTCATTGAGTATGAGTCATTGACAGAATAAATGGGTCATGTGGTACAACCAACATCCCTATTGAAACACTTTCAGTAATTGTCCACTTATTAAAGAGATGTATTTAATACAACTGTTGTACCTGAGTGATGGAGAACACTTAATAAATTCAAATGAATTTGTTGTTGGCATTTATAATTAAGAAAAATTTTAACTTCACTAGTTTAGTGTGCATCTTTTTATTTTATCATTTAAAGTCTTTGAATACTGTGTCAAAAACATTAACTGCCAATAGGGGGCAATAGTTTTATATTCCTCTGTTTTCTTCTCTCTGAGTGCAGGTTACACTGGGTTCAACATATTCTTTTGTCATTTACCAGATTACTAATTGACTGGCCATACAAGGAATATGGCAGTAATTTCCTTCAAAGAAAGAGCAAATGACACAGAGTTGGAAATGATGCCACTGCATGCAGAATAACTAAACAAGGCAATGCTTTCAATGCACATTGTTAACAATCCACATTCTGTTTGTAGAAGTTCCTGTTTGGACAATCATTTTAAAAATGCAAGACAGAATCTTTATTTTCTAAGTGGATAAACTCTTCTTCATTCAGTAATGGATGAGGGGAATGAATGAAAAAAAAAAAAAAGAAAAAAATAGCAATTGGTATTTGGTCTGGTGGATATCTTAAAAAACACGTGTCATTATTATGATTTATTAAGAAAACAGATGGTAATGACAACAAGAGCTGCATTTGCTACAATGAAACAATGGTGTGTTATAGTAATAAAACTTTAACTTTAATGCAGGAAATACAGCTTTTGACTGAACACAGTTTAGATTTGTTTGAAATTATACTATAGTGTTTAGATACTTTTTTTTCTAAGAGAGTTTTCAGTGTTGAGCATGGATAATTGTAGAACTGAGTACATACATATACATATTATGTTTCTCTTTCTGTGTATATAATATCACCATACATTATTTAATTAAATTACTCTTATATTTCCCCCCTGCTTCAGTATTAAGGTTTATATTCAGGTTAATTGTTTTTTTGCCATTCATCTCAGTGACAAACAGTGGCCCAACCCTGCATGTGAATTCATAGTATGCACATATTTTACATATACTGTTTTGTTCAATGAAACGCTATGAGGCTGTAAACTTAAAAAAAAAAAAAAGCAAACATACCACATTCTTTTTTTTCTGAATTGCCATGTTAACCTGACCAAGTAGGAACTCATTTTAGGTTCTCTATTGTTGCAAAAAATAACTACATTCATCAAGGAAATAGTTCTGAAAATAACCTGTGCTAAATACATAGCCTTGTCCTACTTTAAAGGATCACGCCTTTGGACAGTTCAACCTCAATGAGACACAAAGAGAAGTTGTACTAAAAACATTAAAACATAATTATGAGTAAAGAATTGGAATGCAGCTGTCAGATAATTATAGGATTATTATAAGCTTAATGCATGATTAGATATTTTTAGCTTTTAACTGATTACATAAAGTCCAGATATTCATTCAGATATTAATTTTAAAGTTTACCAGGATATTGGATATCACTGGAATAAGATTATTTTAAATCTACAGTATATCAAACCCTCTATATTATTAAATAGGATATCCTTACATATGCCTGAGAAGTAATTTATTTTTATTTTCTAAATTGCTTTCTTTCTTTTTAGCGCATGAGGAAATTATGAACATGAGGGCAAGGAGGACCTCGTCATTGCACTGGTAAGTCTAACCGTTATTTTCTTGTTCCAGTAGCCTTTAATATTCTTGTCCCATCTTGTTTCGCTGCGTATAAACACAGAGGGCAGTGTTCCCTGACAATAGCGGCGAACAACTACAGCACATATGCCCATGTGTTCGAGGAAAGAGGTGTATTGTGCTAAAGCTGTTTGTTGAGCTGGTGAGCCAACAAGCTCTTTTTATATATATTTTATATTTTTTAAAAATGCATGACATCATTTTAAAAAGTATATATGGGCTACAAAAAAAAAAAAAAAAAATCCAAAATAATAATGACTCTTTTTATTTGCATAATTAAGTTATCAACTGCAATCTAACTGCATCTTTTTATATAAATTAAAAGTAATCAACTGTTACATCTACATTAAAATACAAAAATGTATGTGTAAACTTGCTCACATCTGTTTTAAGCATTTTAAGGGTTTTAAAAATAAAGTATAAATGAATATAGCTAACGCATATAAAAAACAAGCTGTACGAACAACAAACTCATAAATTACAACAACAACAACAAAATACTCAAAAAAGTAGGCTAATCAATACTGTAAAATCACATTCGTGATTCCTGGACAAATAAAAAATACACAATCAAGGGTGTGTAAACACACACACACACATATTATATATATATATATATATATATATATATATATATAGATATAGATATAGATATAAGCTTAAATCAGACGTTAAATATTTAAGAGCGCAAAAGAGAAAAAATTAATTAGTAAGGCCTTGTCCTTTTTATATTGTAGAACAGCTTAGGTCACTTGAACTAAAATCCATTCGATATTTAAGGCAAGAAATATGCGTCCGAAAATGAAATCATTCAAAGGGCGTACATTAAATATTATATAGGCGTAAAATGTCATTCGTTCAGTCATACACACAATAGATCCTGGTTATGGACAGTTGACATATCCTTCCATCCAAAATCCCACCTTTTTTTACATATACAGTTTTGTAGTCAAACCTTTTCTCTATCTCTCTATTTATCTCTCTATTTATCTCTCTATCCCTCTATCTATCTATCTATCTATCTATCTATCTATCTATCTATCTATCTATCTGTCTCTCTATCCTTCTATCTATCTATCTATCTATCTATCTATCTATCTATCTATCTATCTATCTATCTATCTGTATCTGGGGGGAATCACCTATATACAAATGAATCATCAAGCAAATTCGCCGGCGGTTATAGCTTTTTCGAAGTCTCTACATTATAACTAGTTATTGAGCTGGTGCAGGATCTGAGGCCATTTATGTGCAGAGGGAATTCATCGCTTTTCGCTCATCAATAACTCCTTGGCAGTGAACTATTGGAACGAGTCGAACGCGAGGGGTGAAATGCGGGTCAGGCTGTCTAACTAATATTAAAATGCGTCCGCAACACTAGAGCAGTGCCGAGTGGGTGGATGGGGGCGTTTTCAGGCTGGTGGGGGTGGACAAAAAATCCCTATCACATCTGTAGGGTCTCGAAGCAAAATAAAAGGCTTGAGATAAGGCAAAACGGCTGTTTCCTAGGATTTCGTTTGTTAAAGAGTTATGCTCTGTCTGTTTGTTTGGTTTTGTTATATTTAGGAGGAAAAAATCTTATTTTTCTCTGGTGGTTTGAAAATTGGATTTGAAAATGGGCTCTGTTGCTTTGGCTATATGATTTTTAAAAAGTTTTGGCTTCTTAACTTTACTGTTTTTCTACTTTTCTTTGCTTTGTTTATATGCTTTTTTTATTTCGTATCTGTTCCCGTTTAGATAGCTAAACTGGATAGAGAAATTCAGGGCACGGTCTTGCAGGTTACCGGGCGGTCATATGGTAATAACGTGCACAATAAACCCCAAGGAACAAAAGAAACTTATTTTTCATCAGTGCTGTCACGTGTCCGCTTTGTGCACAACATGTTTGAGACGGAATATTCAAGTGGGTGCTCCTATGTTTTCGAGATTTAATAGAATTGGATAGTAAAATTATTTCTCGTTTGTCCCTCTCATGCCCACTCAACCCTTTCTTTTATGTCCTCTGTTTCATTTACTCAACCTATTGGAGTGTAGAGGGGTGATATGAAAAATATGAAAAAGGCTGAACACATCAAAACACATTTAACCTCAACGAATAGAGTAATTCTAATGAAATTAATTCTGTCGTAACCTAAATCATTTTTGTTAAATGGAACAATTTGTTTGTTGTGTATGAGAACATGATTTAATTGAAAATGATAATACATTAAGTGTTCTAACAAACAAACAAACAAACAGACAGTAAATAAATAAATAAATACATACATAAATAAAGCATTTCCAAATCTGTCTTAGAAATGTAGTATTGGTCTCAATGCATAGAGATTGTTAAATCTTATCACCTCAGATGTGTTGACATGTTCTTTTTCAAGCAATTGAAAAATAAATAACTAAAATACTAAAAACAATATTTACATAAAAAAACATTTGAAAATCAACTGGTTTCTTTTGTGCGTTTTTTGTTTGGTTTTTTTTTTAATAATGACAAACAAATAGTACTTTTGTTCCTAATCCCCAGTTCTGACCCTAGTTTTAGTTATTAATTCTGACCAAACATTGTAGATGCCAGACAGAAACCTCTCACCAGAAAATGATTTAGCCAAGATGCTAAAGAGGTCATAGCCTAACCTGACTAATTTTGCACTTGGAATTCTGTTTTAAAACTTCCAATAGAGGAAAGGCCTCTCAGTAGTCGTCTATATGTACCCTGTAGAACCGAATTTGTGTCCAAAACATGAAAATCGCAAATACGTCTCTACAGGAATACATGGGCGACGTAAAAGCCACGAACGCCAAGTTGGGTTTGTATTCGTCTCGGTATGAGGCACGTGACTTTACATGAAAGTCGTGTGTGCTTAGTACCATAAGGAGTTTGAAAAAAATAGAACTACCACAGGAAGACATGAACATACGGAGCCAAAATTGTAGAAGCGGAAATATGCTATATCCCATCCACTGTAAACTATTGATTTAAAGCCTTTATATCTTAATTAAACACAGAATCTGCTCTCTACCACCACATTCATTCTCCCTGAGTTCGTCGAATCATAAATAAACTCTAAAAACAGAATTTCTAACGTAGTTTTACTTGGTTGTAATAGGCATATTAATTCTATATAATAACGACAAATAAGAATCAAGCCAATGGTCTTGGAAAAGAAAACATTTGTACTGGCATAAATGCTCTCAATAGATGTATAAAAATATGCTTATACTACTAGATATTTCCCTGCACGCCAAGTCATAAAATGGCGTGGTAAAATAGCTAGCATAGCATAATGTAGAGTAATTATTAGCATTTGATCCGTTATCGAAGTTTAAATGCGATAACTTATTTTTTTTAATTTTATTTTACGACTAGTACCAATACTGCTATTAGCATAATATTATTAATACTGTTTAAACAATGTAATTAGTGAAACTCTTGTAACGACACAAGTTAACTGAGAAACATCCCTAGGTGTTGTGGCATGATCCGAGAAGATTTGGCCATTGTGTATGAGTGTGTGAGAGAGCGAGAAAGGGGGGAGAGAGAGAGGGAGAGAGAGAGAGAGAGAGAAAGATAGAGAGAGGGATAGAAAGACTGAGAGACTTCGCGGACAATGGCGGAAAATTGAAGGTATATTTGCAAAAGCTGTGGTTCCTTATCCGGGGACTACATCGCCCCATGCCATTGGGCCATCGTATCACGTGGTAAAAGTAACTTTACAGGGTTGCTCGCTAGTAGGAGGGCTTTATGGAGCAGAAAAACGACAAAGCTAGAAAAATTATTTTCCACTCCAGAAATTAATGATCATGAGCTCGTATTTGATGGACTCTAACTACATCGATCCGAAATTTCCTCCTTGCGAGGAATATTCGCAAAATAGCTACATTCCCGAACATAGCCCCGAATATTACAGCCGTGCAAGGGACAGTGGCTACCAGCATCACCACCAGGAGTTATACCCTCCGCGGGCAAGCTACCAGGAGCGTCAGTATAACTGTGCAAGCATCCCTGAGCCTGATACTCAAAGAGGACATGGACTTCCTCACGCGGGGCACCTGCTCGGAAAAGGGCAATCTGCCTCATGTGAGCCCCCACCGTTACCCCTGTCTCCTGCCACCCCTCCGGCTGCATCCTCCGCCTGCAATCAAGCCACCCCGGAGCATCCCAACAGCTCAGCCTCTGCCAAACAACCCGTCGTGTACCCATGGATGAAGAAAATTCACGTCAGCACCGGTAGGCAACTTGAGTGTATTTCTCTTAAGCACTATAAAGCTCGCCCCTCATCCTAACTCTCTCTCTCCGTCTGCCTCACTCCTTTTTACACTCATCCCCTGGCCAGCCTCTGCTACGATAGGATAGAAGCCTTTGAAATGGCACAATTGAGGCGGATTTACGACTAGGCATTGGTAATTACACCCACCATAAATTTTATAGCCGAGGTATACTCTGGGCAGTCGTATCACCATGTGGCTTCTCTTGTTATGAGTGTGCGAGAGAGTGAGGGAGATCTGGGACCAGAGGAAAAACTAAGCTTTATAATGTTGCATTAATAATTCAGTGCTGAGTCCAATGTGATTTTAGCCTTATTATAGAAAGCTAACTTTAAGATATTTTAGCCCACCCTCATTTCCTCTGTCGCCACCATTTCTCAATGAAAGACACGCTTGTTTACCCTATCCTTCCCTCGCTGCCTCTTTTCTTTTCTTTTCTATTCTCTTCTGTTCTTTCTTTCCCTCTTTCCCTTTGCTTCTCCTCTTTCCAGTCAACTCTAGTTACAATGGAGCGGAACCCAAGCGGTCTAGAACTGCTTACACTCGCCAGCAAGTCTTAGAATTGGAGAAGGAATTCCACTATAATCGGTACTTAACACGGCGAAGACGTATCGAGATTGCTCATTCCTTGGTCCTCTCGGAGAGGCAAATCAAAATTTGGTTTCAGAACCGCAGGATGAAGTGGAAAAAAGACCATAGGCTGCCAAACACCAAAGTCAGATCCTCGTCCTCCACGGGCATTTCCTCCGGGTCCAACACAAGCTCAGCGGCTGCAGGCGTTGTGGCGGCAGCTTCCACCACTAACACCATGTCAGCCTCCGAGGACCTCTCCGGAACCGAGCGTGGCGAGGATATTACAAGGTTATAAGAGAACTATTTCGAGGAGAGACGGGAAGATCAAATGACTGATTATTTATAAAATATAATATATTTTGTTTTCGTAGGTATCTTGTGCGTAAAGGGGGTTCCTTTAAGTCCACAGTTATATAAAATGCATGTTATATAGCATGGATTATTGCGAATACCTATGGATTCTTTTCTACGCGAAACAGGGTTTAATTTATCGAAAAACTGAATCAATATGATGTTTGTTTGTTTTTGTTTTTTTTCTTTTCATTTTCCAAGAGAAATGTTTTGGGCGAAGCAGGTTATGGACATTTTATTCAAATGTTATTTGTGGGCCTTTCTTTGCCCAGCTGCCAAGGTGAAGTGCACAACGAATCTATTTATTTCTCACTTGAGAGAGCTGGTACGTTTTTTTGTACTGTAAATGAAAAACACTATCGTGGGTATCGATAGAAAAAAATATCTTTGTTTTCTTTAAAAGTAAATCATGCTGTGGGGTTATCTGTCGTATGGAAAGGTTAAGACTTTAAATTATCATTTAGTTTTTTGTTGTGATGGCGTTGTGTTTAGGCTATTAACAGCAGATTGTTGTGAGATGCAATAAAACCAGTTTAGTGTATTTGTGCTAATTATATTGGTCAATAAAACGTAAGTGTCTATTAGTTTTACCTAGACTCGGGTGACTTTTATTAATATGCAATGTAGATTAAATCCCCGCGCATAAAAAGCGTAAAAGTTTTATTTATATTTTTTTAACAGTGGTATACAGAGACTTTCATGTTAGTCAAATGTAGGCCCAAAAGTAAAATCGTGTTTTCAGAGCATTTAAAAATACACCAGTGGTGTCGAATGGGTTTATTGCAGGAAATTAATTTAGCCATTTTATTTCTGCCATACCTTCTCTAGTATCTACAACGCTATCTCTCATATTTGAGCGGTGAGGGTTGTGCAGGGGTTAGTTTGGGTTCTGTACACATCACTTTCTCACGTATTCGATTAATGTGGTTCATAATTCGGGCCTTTTCAGAAGGGACCTTATCGCTCTTCATTCCAGAAGATGGCTTGTTATTCATTACTGTTTTCAACATGGCTGAAAATGTCTCTGAAAATCAATTTCAGTATTCAAAAATGTCCTGCACTGCTTCTGTTTCTTTCCACTATTAATTTCGAGCTTTATCAAGCTGACAAACAAATTCAACCAAATCGTTTTATTTTATACTAGATAAATTAAACAGTACAACACTGGATGATATCCAGAACGTAAAAATAGGTCGAACATTTTATGGTCTTAATGAAATAGAGCCCATATATTTAATGTTAGTTTAGCTGAGTTTAAATATGTAATTCGTTATTTAAAATGAATGCTAATTAATCATGATATATTCAGGTGCAATAGAGTATCAAACGAATCACCTTTACTACTAAAAAATACGTGTTATGGGATAAATGTGTAAAAAGGCAAAGGCTGTGAAATCGGTCAGTTATATCCATATTATTATTATTATTATTATTTAAATGAAGCAATTTGCATGTTGTGAAATATAACCCTAGTACCTCTGTTTTCGAAAGTTCTGATTCAAGCCACTCCTCTTTGTGTTCCATATTGTTATTTTTAAAAAGTGGCGCTAGATCC